>NC_142185.1:33764170-33789170 GCF_026936395.1 Plectropomus leopardus | reverse complement strand
GGTTTCATTGTTTACCTGGCAGAAAATAAAACAACAACAAACAACAACAACAACAAAAAGCATTAGTATTGGCTATCAGCCAAATTGATATTTTAAACATCGATATTGGTCCAGAATTTCACGACTGAGATCACCATCAGTACCTTTACTACATCTGTAACTTTTGTTGTTACAAACACTGTAAAGATAGTATTTTTGTTGTATTTTGTATTTTTATTTGGATTTACAAGGTACAAAGTACGAGGAATTTACTGTCTAAAATGAAAAGCAAATGGCAGTATTAATACTTTGAACAAACGTTGTACTGTTGAAGTATGTCTTCTTTAAGTAGTTGTCATTTATCTGTTCCACCACCAGGTGGCAGTGGAAGACTGTGGAGCCGCAAACCAGACAGGAGTAGAAGTTTTGCCCAAACCATCAGGTAAATGAATGTGTGTGTGAATGTACCTTCAGCACCATGCAGTAATCTGTCGGAGCCTTGTACTTGCTCTTGTAGTCCTGGCCGTGGTAGACATTAACGTGATCCAACTGGAGGAAACACACCAGGTCTCTGGATGCCTACACAAACACACGTTTCATTTCAAGTATCTCTCTTTTAGTGCTACATTTAATCATTGCTGTTAAACTAACCACTGTTGTTTTCTCCTTATTACTTTCTCAGCTTCCCTTTGTTACACACACCTTGGCCTTCCCCTTTGGAACATAGTAGATGCCAGAAGCCCTCAGCAGGAAGTAACGTTTCTTCCAAGACTTCTTCCCGTCCTCTTTCAGCCACAGCACTCCCTCCATCTCTGGGACGGACACCGAGCTGCCACCGAAACACTCCTGTGACATACAGAGACACAACAGACACGTTTCAGTCCAATGTGTTGAAAGATTGATTGGAAAAAGGTCTGCTTTCTGGATCTTCTACTAAATCAGGTGAACTCATTTTGATTCTTTTGGTATTCATGCCATTGTCATCTGTTTCTACTAGACTGTTAAGCAAAATGCAGAGTGGCAGTAAATTTAGAAGTAGTAAGGAATTGATTTAAAATAGTAATAATAATAATAATACAAGAGTGCTTTTCACAGTACTCAAAGACACTTAACAGAGACATAGTAGTACATCATAAAATGTGATAAAAAGTCATACTATAAACTATAGACTATATGTCTAATTTAAAAAAGTCTTAGCATAGTATGCAATAAAACAGTAAAGTATGTAGTTGGAACATTATGAAAACTTACTAGTATAAAATGTTATTGAAACATCATAAAGTATGTTATAAAAATAAAAATACCATAGTATAATCTGTGCTTATGAAAATGTCATTGTATAGTGGGTAATTAAAAATATACACACATCACAGTATACCATGTCATCAAAAATGTCAGAAAAATATCACAGTACAGTATGTCATTAAAAATGTAATAAAAACATAATAGAAAAGTATGTTTTTTTTTTTAAATCATTAAATATCTTTGTATAGTGTGTCCTTAATAGTGATGAAAAAAGCATAGTATAGTATGAAAATAAAAATGAAAATATCACACTGTAGAATGTCATTAAAAATGTTGAAATTGGTTAAAAAAAAAGGTTTTTGATGTGTGAAATGTGCCATTCAAAATATAACAATGGTATAGTGGCGGAAATTGTTGAAAATATCATGAAAACATCATAAAGCATGCCATCCAAAATAGCATGCAAAATTAATACTATACCATGTTGTCCAAAATCATGTCAAAAAGTCAAAAATTGTGTCTGAAAAGTAATACCTAAGCATGTGGTCCAAATCGGGTCAAAAAGTCATAAATTAGCTCAGGGTCCAAATTTGCATTACAAAGTCATACTATAGCACAGGGTCCAAAATTGCGTCAAAACGACATACTATAGCACGTGGTCCAAATTCGCAGAATACAATGTTGCAAAAATGGACAAAAACAGTCTAATATGGCAGGTGGAAAAAAGGACCCAAAATGCAAAAATGTCAAAATATGACATGTCTCAAAAACAGTTAAAAACACCATAAAATAGCATAAAATAGGTTGCCGAGACACGCCATCACAAAGAATGTTGCAAAAACAGCCAAAAACACCCAAATATGACATGTCAAAAATATGAGCGAAAAACCAAGGCTATAGTAAGGCAAAAATGTCAAAATATGACATGTCCCAAAAACAGCTGAAAACACCTCAAAACAGCATAAAATGGCATGCCAAGGCACACCACAGCATAGAATATTGCAAAAATTGCCCCAAACACCCTAATATAGCATTTTAAAAAATAGCTGAAAAAGCAAGGCAAAAATGTCAAAATATGACATGTCCCAAAAACAGTTAAAAACACCATAAAATAGCATAAAATAGGGAGCCAAGACACACCATTGCATAGAATGTTGCAAAAACAGCCAAAAACACCATAATATTGCATGTTGAAAAAAATGACTGAAAAACCAAGGCTATAGTAAGGCAAAAATGTCAAAATATGACATGTCTCAAAAACAGCTGAAAACACGTCAAAACAGCATAAAATAGCGTGCCGAGACACGTCATGGCATAGAATGTTGCAAACACGGCCAAAAACACCATAATATTGCATGTTGAAAATATGAGCGAAAAACCAAGGCTATAGTAAGGTAAAATTGTCAAAATATGACATGTCTCAAAAACAGTTAAAAACACCATAAAATAGCATAAAATAGGTTGCCGAGACACGCCATAGCAAAGAATGTTGCAAAAACAGCCAAAAACACCCAAATATGGCATGTCGAAAATATGAGCGAAAAACCAAGGCTATAGTAAGGCAAAAATGTCAAAATATGACATGTCTCAAAAACAGTTAAAAACACCATAAAGTAGCATAAAATAGGGTGCCAAGACATGCCATACTATAGGATATTGCAAAAACGGCCAATAACACCATAATATTGCATGTTGAAAAAATGACCGAAAAACCAAGGCTATAGTAAGGCAAAAATGTCAAAATATGACTTCTCTCAAAAACAGCTGAAAACACGTCAAAACAGCATAAAATAGCGTGCCGAGACAAGTCATGGCATAGAATGTTGCAAACACGGCCAAAAACACCCAAATATGGCATGTCGAAAATATGAGCGTAAAACCAAGGCTATAGTAAGACAAAATTGTCAAAATATGACATGTCTCAAAAACAGTTAAAAACACCATAAAATAGGTTGCCGAGACACGCCATAGCAAAGAATGTTGTAAAAACAGCCAAAAACACCCAAATATGGCATGTTGAAAAAATGACCGAAAAACCAAGGCTATAGTAAGGCAAAAATGTCAAAATATGACATGTCTCAAAAACAGCTGAAAACACGTCAAAACAGCATAAAATAGCGTGCCGAGACACGTCATTGCATAGAAAGTTGCAAACACGGCCAAAAACACCATAATATTGCATGTCGAAAATATGAGCGAAAAAACAAGGCTATAGTAAGGCAAAAATGTCAAAATATGACATGTCTCAAAAACAGTTAAAAACACCATAAAATAGAATAAAATAGGTTGCCGAGACATGCCATACCATAGAATTTTGCAAAAATGGCCAATAATACCATAATATTGCATGTTGAAAAAATGACCGAAAAACCAAGGCTATAGTAAGGCAAAAATGTCGAAATATGACTTCTCTCAAAAACAGCTGAAAACACGTCAAAACAACATAAAATAGCGTGCTGAGACAAGTCATGGCATAGAATGTTGCAAAAACGTCCAAAAACACCATAATATTGTATGTTGAAAAAATGACCGAAAAACCAAGGCTATAGTAAGGTAAAAATGTCAAAATATGACTTCTCTCAAAAACAGCTGAAAACACGTCAAAACAGCATAAAATAGCGTGCCGAGACAAGTCATGGCATAGAATGTTGCAAACACGGCCAAAAACACCATAATATTGCATGTCGAAAATATGAGCGAAAAACCAAGGCTATAGTAAGGCAAAAATGTCAAAATATGACATGTCTCAAAAACAGTTAAAAACACCATAAAATAGCATAAAATAGGTTGCCGAGACATGCCATAGCAAAGAATGTTGCAAAAACGTTCAAAAACACCATAATATTGAATGTTGAAAAAATGACCGAAAAACCAAGGCTATAGTAAGGCAAAAATGTCAAAATATGACATGTCTCAAAAACAGTTAAAAACACCATAAAATAGCATAAAATAGGTTGCCGAGACACGCCATAGCAAAGAATGTTGAAAAAACAGCCAAAAACACCCAAATATGGCATGTCGAAAATATGAGCGAAAAACCAAGGCTTTCGTAAGGCAAAAATGTCAAAATATGACATGTCTCAAAAACAGCTGAAAACACGTCAAAACAGCATAAAATAGCGTGCCGAGACACGTCATGGCATAGAATGTTGCAAACACGGCCAAAAACACCATAATATTGCATGTCAAAAATTTGAGCGAAAAACTAAGGCTATAGTAAGGCAAAAATGTCAAAATGTGACATGTCTCAAAAACAGTTAAAAACACCATAAAATAGAATAAAATAGGATGCCGAGACACACCATAGCAAAGAATGCTGCAAAAACAGCCAAAAACACCCAAATATGGCATGTTGAAAAAATGACTGAAAAACCAAGGCTATAGTAAGGCAAAAATGTCAAAATATGACATGTTCCAAAAACTGCTGAAAACATGTCAAAACAGCATAAAATAGGGAGCTGAGACACGCCATAGCAAAGAATGTTGCAAAAACAGCCAAAAACACCCAAATATGGCATGTTGAAAAAATGACCGAAAAACCAAGGCTATAGTAAGGCAAAAATGTCAAAATATGACATGTGTCAAAAACAGTTAAAAACACCATAAAATAGCATAAAATAGGTTGCCGAGACACGTCATGGCATAGAATGTTGCAAACACGGCCAAAAACACCATAATATTGCATGTCAAAAATTTGAGCGAAAAACCAAGGCTATAGTAAGGCAAAAATGTCAAAATGTGACATGTCTCAAAAACAGTTAAAAACACCATAAAATAGAATAAAATAGGATGCCGAGACACACCATAGCAAAGAATGCTGCAAAAACAGCCAAAAAACACCATAATATGGCATGTTGAAAAAATGACTGAAAAACCAAGGCTATAGTAAGGCAAAAATGTCAAAATATGACATGTCCCAAAAACAGCTGAAAACATGTCAAAACAGCATAAAATAGGGAGTCTAGACACGCCATAGCAAAGAATGTTGCAAAAACAGCCAAAAACACCCAAATATGGCATGTCGAAAATATGAGCGAAAAACCAAGGCTATAGTAAGGCAAAAATGTCAAAATATGACATGTCCCAAAAACAGCTGAAAACACCATGAAATAGCATAAAATAGGATGCCGAGACACACCATAGCAAAGAATGTTGCAAAAACAGCCAAAAATAACCAAATATGGCATGTCGAAAATATGAGCGAAAAACCAAGGCTATAGTAAGGCAAAAATGTCAAAATATGACATGTCTCAAAAACTGCTGAAAACACCATAAAATAGCATAAAATAGGGTGCCGAAACACGCCATACTATAGAATTTTGCAAAAACGTCCAAAAACACCATAATATTGCATGTTGAAAAATTGACCGAAAAACCAAGGCTATAGTAAGGCAAAAATGTCAAAATATGACATGTCTCAAAAACAGCTGAAAACACGTCAAAACAGCATAAAATAGCGTGCCGAGACACGTCATGGCATAGAATGTTGCAAACACGGCCAAAAACACCATAATATTGCATGTCAAAAATATGAGCAAAAAACCAAGGCTATAGTAAGGCAAAAATGTCAAAATATGACATGTCTCAAAAACAGTTAAAAACACCATAAAATAGAATAAAATAGGATGCCGAGACACACCATAGCAAAGAATGCTGCAAAAACAGCCAAAAACACCCAAATATGGCATGTTGAAAAAATGACTGAAAAACCAAGGCTATAGTAAGGCAAAAATGTCAAAATATGACATGTCCCAAAAACTGCTGAAAACATGTCAAAACAGCATAAAATAGGGAGCCGAGACACGCCATAGCAAAGAATGTTGCAAAAACAGCCAAAAACACCCAAATATGGCATGTTGAAAAAATGACCGAAAAACCAAGGCTATAGTAAGGCAAAAATGTCAAAATATGACATGTCTCAAAAACAGTTGAAAACACCATAAAATAGAATAAAATAGGTTGCCGACACACACCATTGCATAGAATGTTGCATAAACTTCCAAAAATACCATAACATTGCATGTTGAAAAAATGACCGAAAAACCAAGGCTATAGTAAGGCAAAAATGTCAAAATATGACATGTGTCAAAAACAGTTAAAAACACCATAAAATAGCATAAAATAGGTTGCCGAGACACACCATAGCAAAGAATGTTGCAAAAACAGCCAAAAACACCCAAATATGGCATGTTGAAAAAATGACTGAAAAACCAAGGCTATAGTAAGGCAAAAATGTCAAAATATGACATGTCCCAAAAACAGCTGAAAACATGTCAAAACAGCATAAAATAGGGAGCCGAGACACGCCATAGCAAAGAATGTTGCAAAAACAGCCAAAAACACCCAAATATGGCATGTCGAAAATATGAGCGAAAAACCAAGGCTATAGTAAGGCAAAAATGTCAAAACATGACATGTCTCATAAACAGTTAAAAACACCATAAAGTAGCATAAAATAGGTTGCCGAGACATGCCATACTATAGGATTTTGCAAAAACGGCCAAAAACACCATAATATTGCATGCTGAAAAAATGACCGAAAAACCAAGGCTATAGTAAGGCAAAAATGTCAAAATATGACATGTCCCAAAAACAGCTGAAAACACCATGAAATAGCATAAAATAGGATGCCGAGACACACCATAGCAAAGAATGTTGCAAAAACAGCCAAAAATAACCAAATATGGCATGTCGAAAATATGAGCGAAAAACCAAGGCTATAGTAAGGCAAAAATGTCAAAATATGACATGTCCCAAAAACAGCTGAAAACATGTCAAAACAGCATAAAATAGGGAGTCTAGACACGCCATAGCAAAGAATGTTGCAAAAACAGCCAAAAACACCCAAATATGGCATGTCGAAAATATGAGCGAAAAACCAAGGCTATAGTAAGGCAAAAATGTCAAAATATGACATGTCCCAAAAACAGCTGAAAACACCATGAAATAGCATAAAATAGGATGCCGAGACACACCATAGCAAAGAATGTTGCAAAAACAGCCAAAAATAACCAAATATGGCATGTCGAAAATATGAGCGAAAAACCAAGGCTATAGTAAGGCAAAAATGTCAAAATATGACATGTCTCAAAAACTGCTGAAAACACCATAAAATAGCATAAAATAGGGTGCCGAAACACGCCATACTATAGAATTTTGCAAAAACGTCCAAAAACACCATAATATTGCATGTTGAAAAATTGACCGAAAAACCAAGGCTATAGTAAGGCAAAAATGTCAAAATATGACATGTCTCAAAAACAGCTGAAAACACCATAAAATAGCATAAAATAGCGTGCCGAGACACGTCATGGCATAGAATGTTGCAAACACGGCCAAAAACACCATAATATTGCATGTCAAAAATATGAGCGAAAAACCAAGGCTATAGTAAGGCAAAAATGTCAAAATATGACATGTCTCAAAAACAGTTAAAAACACCATAAAATAGAATAAAATAGGATGCCGAGACACACCATAGCAAAGAATGCTGCAAAAACAGCCAAAAACACCCAAATATGGCATGTTGAAAAAATGACTGAAAAACCAAGGCTATAGTAAGGCAAAAATGTCAAAATATGACATGTCCCAAAAACTGCTGAAAACATGTCAAAACAGCATAAAATAGGGAGCTGAGACACGCCATAGCAAAGAATGTTGCAAAAACAGCCAAAAACACCCAAATATGGCATGTTGAAAAAATGACCGAAAAACCAAGGCTATAGTAAGGCAAAAATGTCAAAATATGACATGTCTCAAAAACAGTTGAAAACACCATAAAATAGAATAAAATAGGTTGCCGAGACACACCATTGCATAGAATGTTGCATAAACTTCCAAAAATACCATAACATTGCATGTTGAAAAAATGACCGAAAAACCAAGGCTATAGTAAGGCAAAATTGTCAAAATATGACATGTCTCAAAAACAGCTGAAAACACCATAAAATAGCATAAAATAGGTTGCCGAGACACGCCATAGCAAAGAATGCTGCAAAAACAGCCAAAAACACCCAAATATGGCATGTTGAAAAAATGACTGAAAAACCAAGGCTATAGTAAGGCAAAAATGTCAAAATATGACATGTCCCAAAAACAGCTGAAAACATGTCAAAACAGCATAAAATAGGGAGCCGAGACACGCCATAGCAAAGAATGTTGCAAAAACAGCCAAAAACACCCAAATATGGCATGTCGAAAATATGAGCGAAAAACCAAGGCTATAGTAAGGCAAAAATGTCAAAACATGACATGTCTCATAAACAGTTAAAAACACCATAAAGTAGCATAAAATAGGTTGCCGAGACATGCCATACTATAGGATTTTGCAAAAACGGCCAAAAACACCATAATATCGCATGCTGAAAAAATGACCGAAAACCAAAGGCTATAGTAAGGCAAAAATGTCAAAATATGACATGTCCCAAAAACAGCTGAAAACACCATGAAATAGCATAAAATAGGATGCCGAGACACACCATAGCAAAGAATGTTGCAAAAACAGCCAAAAATAACCAAATATGGCATGTCGAAAATATGAGCGAAAAACCAAGGCTATAGTAAGGCAAAAATGTCAAAATATGACATGTCCCAAAAACAGCTGAAAACATGTCAAAACAGCATAAAATAGGGAGTCTAGACACGCCATAGCAAAGAATGTTGCAAAAACAGCCAAAAACACCCAAATATGGCATGTTGAAAAAATGACTGAAAAACCAAGGCTATAGTAAGGCAAAAATGTCAAAATATGACATGTCCCAAAAACAGCTGAAAACACCATAAAATAGCATAAAATAGGGTGCCGAGACACGCCATAGCAAAGAATGTTGCAAAAACAGCCAAAAATAACCAAATATGGCATGTCGAAAATATGAGCGAAAAACCAAGGCTATAGTAAGGCAAAAATGTCAAAATATGACATGTCTCAAAAACTGCTGAAAACACCATAAAATAGCATAAAATAGGGTGCCGAAACACGCCATACTATAGAATTTTGCAAAAACGTCCAAAAACACCATAATATTGCATGTTGAAAAATTGACCGAAAAACCAAGGCTATAGTAAGGCAAAAATGTCAAAATATGACATGTCTCAAAAACAGCTGAAAACACGTCAAAACAGCATAAAATAGCGTGCCGAGACACGTCATGGCATAGAATGTTGCAAACACGGCCAAAAACACCATAATATTGCATGTCAAAAATATGAGCGAAAAACCAAGGCTATAGTAAGGCAAAAATGTCAAAATATGACATGTCTCAAAAACAGTTAAAAACACCATAAAATAGAATAAAATAGGATGCCGAGACACACCATAGCAAAGAATGCTGCAAAAACAGCCAAAAACACCCAAATATGGCATGTTGAAAAAATGACTGAAAAACCAAGGCTATAGTAAGGCAAAAATGTCAAAATATGACATGTCCCAAAAACAGCTGAAAACATGTCAAAACAGCATAAAATAGGGAGCCGAGACACGCCATAGCAAAGAATGTTGCAAAAACAGCCAAAAACACCCAAATATGGCATGTTGAAAAAATGACCGAAAAACCAAGGCTATAGTAAGGCAAAAATGTCAAAATATGACATGTCTCAAAAACAGTTAAAAACACCATAAAATAGCATAAAATAGGTTGCCGAGACACACCATAGCAAAGAATGTTGCAAAAACAGCCAAAAACACCCAAATATGGCATGTTGAAAAAATGACTGAAAAACCAAGGCTATAGTAAGGCAAAAATGTCAAAATATGACATGTCCCAAAAACAGCTGAAAACATGTCAAAACAGCATAAAATAGGGAGCCGAGACACGCCATAGCAAAGAATGTTGCAAAAACAGCCAAAAACACCCAAATATGGCATGTCGAAAATATGAGCGAAAAACCAAGGCTATAGTAAGGCAAAAATGTCAAAATATGACATGTCTCAAAAACAGTTAAAAACACCATAAAGTAGCATAAAATAGGTTGCAGAGACATGCCATACTATAGGATTTTGCAAAAACGGCCAAAAACACCATAATATTGCATGCTGAAAAAATGACCGAAAAACCAAGGCTATAGTAAGGCAAACATGTCAAAATATGACATGTCCCAAAAACAGCTGAAAACACCATGAAATAGCATAAAATAGGATGCCGAGACACACCATAGCAAAGAATGTTGCAAAAACAGCCAAAAATAACCAAATATGGCATGTCGAAAATATGAGCGAAAAACCAAGGCTATAGTAAGGCAAAAATGTCAAAATATGACATGTCCCAAAAACAGCTGAAAACACCATAAAATAGCATAAAATAGGGTGCCGAGACACGCCATAGCATAGAATTTTGCAAAAACGTTCAAAAACACCATAATATTGCACGTTGAAAAAATGACTGAAAAACCAAGGCTATAGTAAGGTAAAAATGTCAAAATATGACATGTCCCAAAAACAGCTGAAAACACGACAAAACAGCATAAAATAGCGTGCCAAGACACGCCATAGCATAGAATGTTGCAAACATGGCCAAAAACACCATAATACTGCATGGTGAAAAAATGACTGAAAAACCAAGGCTATAGTAAGGCAAAAATGTCAAAATATGACATGTCCCAAAAACAGCTGAAAACACCATAAAATAGAATAAAATAGGATGCCGAGACACACCATAGCAAAGAATGCTGCAAAAACAGCCAAAAACACCCAAATATGGCATGTTGAAAAAATGACTGAAAAACCAAGGCTATAGTAAGGCAAAAATGTCAAAATATGACATGTCCCAAAAACAGCTGAAAACACCATAAAATAGCATAAAATAGGTTGCCGAGACACGCCATAGCAAAGAATGTTGCAAAAACAGCCAAAAACACCCAAATATTGCATGTCGAAAAAATGACCGAAAAACCAAGGCTATAGTAAGGCAAAAATGTCAAAATATGACATGTCCCAAAAACAGCTGAAAACACCATAAAATAGCATAAAATAGGTTGCCGACACACACCATAGCATAGAATGTTGCAAACATGGCCAAAAACACCATAATACTGCATGGTGAAAAAATGACTGAAAAACCAAGGCTATAGTAAGGCAAAAATGTCAAAATATGACATGTCTCAAAAACAGTTAAAAACACCATAAAATAGCATAAAATAGGTTGCCGAGACACGCCATCACAAAGAATGTTTCAAAAACAGCCAAAAACACCCAAATATGGCATGTCGAAAATATGAGCGAAAAACCAAGGCTATAGTAAGGCAAAAATGTCAAAATATGACATGTCTCAAAAACTGCTGAAAACAGCATAAAATAGCACGCCGAGACGCGTCATAGCATAGAATTTTGCAAACACCGCCAAAAACACCATAATATTGCATGTCGAAAAAATGACCGAAAAAACAAGGCTATAGTAAGGCAAAAATGTCAAAATATGACATATTTTCAAATTTGGTGAAGAGATCCAAAAACACTCTAACACGGTATGTGTCCTTCACAGTGTGGTAAGCTGCAGCCATGGCGAGGGAGAACAACAGGCTTCAACGTATCATCCACGCTGCAGAGAGGGTGATTGGCTGCCACCTGCTATCTCTCTATGACCTGTGCACCTCCAGGGCCCTGAGGCGTGCACGTAAAATTGTGGCAGACCCGTCTCATCCTGAATACAGGCTCTTTGAGACCTTCCCCTCTGGCAAGAGGTTGCAGTCCATCAGGACCAAAATCTCAAGACTCAAGAACAGTGTCTTCCCCTCTGCTGTCACCATGATGAACAATATATACAGACATTTTGTGTCCTTTATATTCTATCTTGTCATTTTATAAATTAAATGGCTTCTTTTTTTTAAATCTTATGTTCTTTTCTATTGAAAGTCACTATTTTTATTCTGTCCTTTATGTTAATTGTTTTGCACCAGAACACCAAGTCACATTCTTGGTATATGTAAATGTATATGGCAATTAAAGCAGATTCTGATTCCGATTCTTATTCTGTAGAGAAATACCCAAAATACAAGGCTATAGTATGGAAAAAATGTCAAAACATGACATGTCCCAAAAACTGCTGGAAACATGTCAAAACAGCATAAAATAGCGTGCTGAGACGCGCCATAGCATAGAATTTTGCAAAAACAAACAAAAACACCATAATATTGCAAGTAGAAAAAATGACCAAAAAACCAAGGCTATAGTATGGCAAAAATGTCAAAAAATGACATGTCCCAAAAACAGTTAAAAACACCATAAAATAGAATAAAATAGGATGCCGAGACACACCATAGCATAGAATTTTGCAAAAACAGCCCAAAACACCCAAATATGGCATGTCTGAAAAATGACCGAAAAAGCAAGGCTATAGTAAGGCAAAAATGTCAAAATATGACATGTCTCAAAAACTGCTGAAAACATGTCAAAACAGCATAAAATAGCGAGCCGAGACACGCCATAGCATATAATTTTGCAAAAACATGCCAGAAAACAGCAGAATTTTGAATGTCAGAAAAATGACCGAAAAAGCAAGGCTATAGTATGGCAAAAATGTCAAAATATGTCATGTCCCAAAAACAGCTGGAAACGCCTCAAAACAGCATAAAATAGGTTGCCGAGACACGCCATAGCATAGAATTTTGCAAAAACAGCCAAAAACACCCTAATTTTGAATGTTGAAAAAATGACTGAAAAACCAAGGCTATAGTATGGCAAAATGTCAAAATATGACATGTCCCAAAAACTGCTGGAAACATGTCAAAACAGCATAAAATAGGGAGCTGAGACACGCCATAGCATAGAATTTTGCAAAAACATGCCAGAAAACACCCAAATTTTAAATGTTGAAAAATGACCGAAAAACCAAGGCTATAGTATGGCAAAAATGTCAAAATATGACATGTCCCAAAAACTGCTGGAAACACCATAAAACAGCATAAAATAGGTTGCTGAGACACACCATAGCATAGAATGTTGCAAAAACAGCCAAAAACACCCTAATATGGAATGTTGAAAAAATGACTGAAAAACCAAGGCTATAGTAAGGCAAAATGTCAAAATATGACATGTCCCAAAAACAGCTGAAAACATGTCAAAACAGCATAAAATAGGGAGCTGAGACACGCCATAGCATAGAATGTTGCAAAAACATCAAAAACATCCTAATATTGAATGTCAGAAAAATGACCGAAAAACCAAGGCTATAGTATGGCAAAAATGTCAAAATATGACATGTCCCAAAACTGCTGGAAACACCATAAAACAACATAAAATAGCGTGCCAAGACACACCATAGCAAAGAATGTTTCAAAACAGACAAAAATAACCATAATATTGCATGTTGAAAATATGACCAAAAACCAAGGCTATAGTATGGCAAAAATGTCAAAATATGACATGTCCCAAAAACACCTGGAAACACCATAAAACAGCATAAAATAGGTTGCCAAGACACGCCATAGCATAGAATTTTGCAAAACAAACAGCCAAAAACATCCTAATTTTGAATGTCAGAAAAATGACCAAAAACCAAGGCTATAGTAAGGCAAAATGTCAAAATATGACATGTCCTAAAAACAGCTGCAAACATGTCAAAACAGCATAAAATAGTGTGCTGAGACACGCCATAGCATAGAATGTTTCAAAACAAACAAAAACACCATAATATTGCATGTCGAAAAAATGACCAAAAAACAAGGCTATAGTATGGCAAAATGTCAAAATATGACATGTCCCAAAAACAGCTGAAAATGCCATAAAACAGCATAAAATAGCGTGCCAAGAGACGCCATAGCATCAGAATTTTGCAAAAACATGCCAGAAAACACCCAAATATTGAATGTCAGAAAATGACCGAAAAAGCAAGGCTATAGTATGGCAAAAATGTCAAAATATGACATGTCCCAAAAACAGCTGGAAACACCATAAAACAGCATAAAATAGCGTGCCAGAGACATGCCATAGCAAAGAATGTTTCAAACACGGCCAAAAACACCATAATATTGCATGTTGAAAAAATGACCAAAAAAGCAAGGCTATAGTAAGGCAAAAATGTCAAAATATGACATGTCCCAAAAACAGCTGAAAATGCCTCAAAACAGCATAAAAAAGCATTCCAAGAGATGCCATAGCATAGAATTTTGCAAAACATCAAAAACCACCCTAATTTTGAATCTCAGAAAAATGACTAAAAACCAAGGCTATAGTAAGGCAAAAATGTCAAAATATGACATGTCCCAAAAACAGCTGAAAACACCATAAAATAGCATAAAATAGGGTGCCGAGACACGCCATAGCATAGAATGTTGCAAAAACGTCCAAAAACCATCCTAATTTTGAATGTCAGAAAAATGACCAAAAAACCAAGGCTATAGTATGGCAAAAATGTCAAAATATGACATGTCCCAAAAACAGCTGGAAATGCCTCAAAACAGCATAAAATAGCGTGCCAAGAGACGCCATAGCATCAGATTTTGAAAACATGCCAGAAAACAGCAGAATTTTGAATGTCAGAAAAATGACCGAAAAAGCAAGGCTATAGTATGGCAAAAATGTCAAAATATGTCATGTCCCAAAAACAGCTGGAAACGCCTCAAAACAGCATAAAATAGCGTCCTGTGACACGCCATAGCATAGAATTTTGCAAAAACATCAAAAACCATCCTAATTTTGAATGTCAGAAAAATGACCGAAAAAGCAAGGCTATAGTATGGCAAAAATGTCAAAATATGACATGTCCCAAAAACTGCTGGAAACACTTCAAAACAGCATAAAATAGCGTGCCAAGAGACGCCATAGCATAGAATTTTGTGAACATGCCAGAAAACAGCAGAATTTTGAATGTCAGAAAAATGACTAAAAAAGCAAGGCTATAGTATGGCAAAAATGTCAAAATATGACATGTCCCAAAAACTGCTGAAAACATGTCAAAACAGCATAAAATGGTGTGCTGAGACACGCCATAGCATAGAATTTTGCAAAAACATCAAAAACCATCCTAATTTTGAATGTCAGAAAAATGACCAAAAAACCAAGGCTATAGTATGGCAAAAATGTCAAAATATGACATGTCCCAAAAACTGCTGCAAACATGTCAAAACAGCATAAAATAGTGTGCTGAGACACGCCATAGCATAGAATGTTTCAAAAACAAACAAAAACACCATAATATTGCAAGTCGAAAAAATGACCAAAAAACCAAGGCTATAGTAAGGCAAAAATGTCAAAATATGACATGTCCCAAAACAGCTGGAAATGCCTCAAAACAGCATAAAATAGCGTGCCAAGAGACGCCATAGCATCAGATTTTGAAAACATGCCAGAAAACAGCAGAATTTTGAATGTCAGAAAAATGACCGAAAAAGCAAGGCTATAGTATGGCAAAAATGTCAAAATATGACATGTCCTAAAAACTGCTGGAAACGCCTCAAAACAACATAAAATAGCATGACAAGAGACGCCATAGCATAGAATTTTGTGAACATGCCAGAAAACAGCAGAATTTTAAATGTCAGAAAAATGACCGAAAAAGCAAGGCTATAGTATGGCAAAAATGACAAAATATGACATGTCCCAAAAACTGCTGGAAACATGTCAAAACAGCATAAAATAGTGTGCTGAGACACGCCATAGCATAGAATTTTGCAAAAACATCAAAAACCACCCTAATTTTGAATGTCAGAAAAATGACTAAAAAAGCAAGGCTATAGTAAGGCAAAAATGTCAAAATATGACATGTCCCAAAAACTGCTGGAAACGCCTCAAAACAGCATAAAATAGCGTGCTGAGACACGCCATAGCATAGAGTTTTGCAAAAACATCAAAAACCATCCTAATTTCGAATGTCAGAAAAATGACCGAAAAAGCAAGGCTATAGTATGGCAAAAATGTCAAAATATGACATGTCCCAAAAACTGCTGGAAACATGTCAAAACAACATAAAATAGTGTGCTGAGAGACACCATAGCAAAGAATGTTTCAAAAACAGACAAAAACACCATAATATTGCATGTTGAAAAAATGACCAAAAAACCAAGGCTATAGTATGGCAAAAATGTCAAAATATGACATGTCCCAAAAACAGCTGGAAATGCCTCAAAACAGCATAAAATAGCATTCCAAGAGATGCCATAGCATAGAATTTTGAAAACATCAGAAAACAGCAGAATTTTGAATGTCAGAAAAATGACTAAAAAAGCAAGGCTATAGTAAGGCAAAAATGACAAAATATGACATGTCCCAAAAACTGCTGGAAACATGTCAAAACAGCATAAAATGGTGTGCTGAGACACGCCATAGCATAGAATTTTGCAAAAACATCAAAAACCATCCTAATTTTGAATGTCAGAAAAATGACCAAAAAACCAAGGCTATAGTATGGCAAAAATGTCAAAATATGACATGTCCCAAAAACAGCTGCAAACATGTCAAAACAGCATAAAATAGTGTGCTGAGACACGCCATAGCATAGAATTTTGCAAAAACTGACAAAAACACCATAATATTGCATGTCAGAAAATGACCAAAAACCAAAGGCTATAGTAAGGCAAAAATGTCAAAATATGACATGTCCCAAAAACAGCTGGAAATGCCTCAAAACAGCATAAAATAGCATCCTGTGACACGCCATAGCATAGAATTTTGCAAAAACATCAAAAACCACCCTAATTTTGAATGTCAGAAAAATGACTAAAAAAGCAAGGCTATAGTATGGCAAAAATGTCAAAATATGACATGTCCCAAAAACTGCTGGAAACACTTCAAAACAACATAAAATAGCGTGCCAAGAGACGTCATAGCAAAGAATGTTTCAAAAACAGACAAAAACACCATAATATTGCATGTTGAAAAAATGACCAAAAAACCAAGGCTATAGTATGGCAAAAATGTCAAAATATGACATGTCCCAAAAACAGCTGGAAATGCCTCAAAACAGCATAAAATAGCATTCCAAGAGATGCCATAGCATCAGAATTTTGAAAACATCAAAACCATCCTAATTTTGAATGTCAGAAAAATGACCGAAAAAGCAAGGCTATAGTATGGCAAAAATGTCAAAATATGTCATGTCCTAGAAACTGCTGGAAACATGTCAAAACAGCATAAAATAGTGTGCTGAGACACGCCATAGCATAGAATGTTTCAAAACAAACAAAAACACCATGATGTTGAATGTCTGAAAAATGACCGAAAAAGCAAGGCTATAGTATGGCAAAAATGTCAAAATATGACATGTCCCAAAAACAGCTGGAAATGCCTCAAAACAACATAAAATAGCGTGCCAAGAGACGCCATAGCATCAGATTTTGAAAACATGCCAGAAAACAGCAGAATTTTGAATGTCAGAAAAATGACCGAAAAAGCAAGGCTATAGTAAGGCAAAAATGTCAAAATATGTCATGTCCCAAAAACAGCTGCAAACATCTCAAAACAGCATAAAATGGTGTGCTGAGACACGCCATAGCATAGAATTTTGCAAAAACATCAAAATCCATCCTAATTTTGAATGTCAGAAAAATGACCAAAAAACCAGGGCTATAGTAAGGCAAAATGTCAAAATATGACATGTCCCAAAAACTGCTGGAAACGCCTCAAAACAACATAAAATAGCATGACCTGTGACACGCCATAGCATAGAATTTTGCAAAAACATGCCAAAAAACAGCCTAATTTTGAATGTCAGAAAAATGACTAAAAAAGCAAGGCTATAGTATGGCAAAAATGACAAAATATGACATGTCCCAAAAACTGCTGGAAACATGTCAAAACAGCATAAAATAGTGTGCTGAGACACGCCATAGCATAGAATTTTGCAAAAACATCAAAAACCACCCTAATTTTGAATGTCAGAAAAATGACTAAAAAAGCAAGGCTATAGTAAGGCAAAAATGTCAAAATATGACATGTCCCAAAAACAGCTGGAAACGCCTCAAAACAGCATAAAATAGCGTGCTGAGACACGCCATAGCATAGAGTTTTGCAAAAACATCAAAAACCATCCTAATTTCGAATGTCAGAAAAATGACCGAAAAAGCAAGGCTATAGTATGGCAAAAATGTCAAAATATGACATGTCCCAAAAACTGCTGGAAACACTTCAAAACAACATAAAATAGCGTGCCAAGAGACGTCATAGCAAAGAATGTTTCAAAAACAGACAAAAACACCATAATATTGCATGTTGAAAAAATGACCAAAAAACCAAGGCTATAGTATGGCAAAAATGTCAAAATATGACATGTCCCAAAAACACCTGGAAATGCCTCAAAACAGCATAAAATAGCATTCCAAGAGACGCCATAGCATAGAATTTTGCAAAAACATCAAAAACCATCCTAATTTTGAATGTCAGAAAAATGACCAAAAAACCAAGGCTATAGTATGGCAAAAATGTCAAAATATGACATGTCCCAAAAACAGCTGCAAACATGTCAAAACAGCATAAAATAGTGTGCTGAGACACGCCATAGCATAGAATGTTTCAAAAACAAACAAAAACACCATAATATTGCAAGTCGAAAAAATGACCAAAAAACCAAGGCTATAGTATGGCAAAAATGTCAAAATATGACATGTCCCAAAAACAGCTGGAAATGCCTCAAAACAGCATAAAATAGCGTGCCAAGAGACGCCATAGCATCAGATTTTGAAAACATGCCAGAAAACAGCAGAATTTTGAATGTCAGAAAAATGACCGAAAAAGCAAGGCTATAGTATGGCAAAAATGTCAAAATATGACATGTCCCAAAAACTGCTGGAAACGCCTCAAAACAGCATAAAATAGCGTGCCAAGAGACGTCATAGCAAAGAATGTTTCAAACACGGCCAAAAACACCATAATATTGCATGTTGAAAAAATGACCAAAAAAGCAAGGCTATAGTAAGGCAAAAATGTCAAAATATGACATGTCCCAAAAACAGCTGGAAATGCCTCAAAACAGCATAAAATAGCATTCCAAGAGATGCCATAGCATAGAATTTTGCAAAAACATCAAAAACCACCCTAATTTTGAATCTCAGAAAAATGACTAAAAAAGCAAGGCTATAGTATGGCAAAAATGTCAAAATATGACATGTCCCAAAAACTGGTGGAAACGCCTCAAAACAGCATAAAATAGCGTCCTGAGACACGTCATAGCATAGAATTTTGCAAAAACATCAAAAACCACCCTAATTTTGAATGTCAGAAAAATGACTAAAAAAGCAAGGCTATAGTATGGCAAAAATGTCAAAATATGACATGTCCCAAAAACTGCTGGAAACACTTCAAAACAACATAAAATAGCGTGCCAAGAGACGTCATAGCAAAGAATGTTTCAAAAACAGACAAAAACACCATAATATTGCATGTTGAAAAAATGACCAAAAAACCAAGGCTATAGTATGGCAAAAATGTCAAAATATGACATGTCCCAAAAACAGCTGGAAATGCCTCAAAACAGCATAAAATAGCATTCCAAGAGATGCCATAGCATAGAATTTTGCAAAAACATCAAAAACCATCCTAATTTTGAATGTCAGAAAAATGACCAAAAAACCAAGGCTATAGTAAGGCAAAAATGTCAAAATATGACATGTCCCAAAAACAGCTGGAAATGCCTCAAAACAGCATAAAATAGCGTGCCAAGAGACGCCATAGCATCAGATTTTGAAAACATGCCAGAAAACAGCAGAATTTTGAATGTCAGAAAAATGACCGAAAAAGCAAGGCTATAGTAAGGCAAAAATGTCAAAATATGTCATGTCCCAAAAACAGCTGGAAACGCCTCAAAACAGCATAAAATAGCGTCCTGTGACACGCCATAGCATAGAATTTTGCAAAAACATCAAAAACCATCCTAATTTTGAATGTCAGAAAAATGACCGAAAAAGCAAGGCTATAGTAAGGCAAAAATGTCAAAATATGACATGTCCTAAAAACTGCTGGAAACATGTCAAAACAGCATAAAATAGTGTGCTGAGACACGCCATAGCATAGAATTTTGCAAAAACATCAAAAACCACCCTAATTTTGAATGTCAGAAAAATGACTAAAAAAGCAAGGCTATAGTATGGCAAAAATGTCAAAATATGACATGTCCCAAAAACTGCTGGAAACGCCTCAAAACAACATAAAATAGCGTGACAAGAGACGCCATAGCATAGAATTTTGTGAACATGCCAGAAAACAGCAGAATTTTGAATGTCAGAAAAATGACCGAAAAAGCAAGGCTATAGTATGGCAAAAATGACAAAATATGACATGTCCCAAAAACTGCTGGAAACATGTCAAAACAGCATAAAATAGTGTGTTGAGACACGCCATAGCATAGAATTTTGCAAAAACATCAAAAACCACCCTAATTTTGAATGTCAGAAAAATGACTAAAAAAGCAAGGCTATAGTATGGCAAAAATGTCAAAATATGACATGTCCCAAAAACTGCTGGAAACGCCTCAAAACAACATAAAATAGCGTGACAAGAGACGCCATAGCATAGAGTTTTGCAAAAACATCAAAAACCATCCTAATTTTGAATGTCAGAAAAATGACCGAAAAAGCAAGGCTATAGTAAGGCAAAAATGTCAAAATGTGACATGTCCCAAAAACTGCTGGAAACATGTCAAAAAAGCATAAAATAGTGTGCTGAGACACGCCATAGCATAGAATTTTGCAAAAACATCAAAAACCATCCTAATTTTGAATGTCAGAAAAATTACTGAAAAAGCAAGGCTATAGTAAGGCAAAAATGTCAAAATATGACATGTCCCAAAAACTGCTGGAAACACGTCAAAACAACATAAAATAGCGTGCCAAGAGACGTTATAGCAAAGAATGTTTCAAAAACAGACAAAAACACCATAATATTGCATGTTGAAAAAATGACCAAAAAACCAAGGCTATAGTAAGGCAAAAATGTCAAAATATGACATGTCCCAAAAACAGCTGGAAATGCCTCAAAACAGCATAAAATAGCGTCCTGTGACACGCCATAGCATAGAATTTTGCAAAAACATCAAAAACCATCCTAATTTTGAATGTCAGAAAAATGACTAAAAAAGCAAGGCTATAGTATGGCAAAAATGTCAAAATATGACATGTCCCAAAAACTGCTGGAAACGCCTCAAAACAACATAAAATAGCGTGCTGAGGCACGCCATAGCATAGAGTTTTGCAAAAACATCAAAAACCATCCTAATTTTGAATGTCAGAAAAATGACCGAAAAACCAAGGCTATAGTAAGGCAAAAATGTCAAAATATGACATGTCCCAAAAACTGCTGGAAACACTTCAAAACAACATAAAATAGCGTGCCAAGAGACGTCATAGCAAAGAATGTTTCAAAAACAGACAAAAACACCATAATATTGCATGTTGAAAAAATGACCAAAAAACCAAGGCTATAGTATGGCAAAAATGTCAAAATATGACATGTCCCAAAAACAGCTGGAAATGCCTCAAAACAGCATAAAATAGCATTCCAAGAGATGCCATAGCATAGAATTTTGCAAAAACATCAAAAACCATCCTAATTTTGAATGTCAGAAAAATGACCAAAAAACCAAGGCTATAGTAAGGCAAAAATGTCAAAATATGACATGTCCCAAAAACAGCTGCAAACATGTCAAAACAGCATAAAATAGTGTGCTGAGACACGCCATAGCATAGAATGTTTCAAAAACAAACAAAAACACCATAATATTGCAAGTCGAAAAAATGACCAAAAAACCAAGGCTATAGTATGGCAAAAATGTCAAAATATGACATGTCCCAAAAACAGCTGGAAATGCCTCAAAACAGCATAAAATAGCGTGCCAAGAGACGCCATAGCATCGAATTTTGAAAACATGCCAGAAAACAGCAGAATTTTGAATGTCAGAAAAATGACCGAAAAAGCAAGGCTATAGTAAGGCAAAAATGTCAAAATATGACATGTCCCAAAAACTGCTGGGAACACGTCAAAACAACATAAAATAGCGTGACAAGAGACGCCATAGCATAGAATTTTGTGAACATGCCAGAAAACAGCAGAATTTTGAATGTCAGAAAAATGACCGAAAAAGCAAGGCTATAGTATGGCAAAAATGTCAAAATATGACATGTCCCAAAAACAGCTGGAAACGCCTCAAAACAGCATAAAATAGCGTCCTGTGACACGCCATAGCATAGAATTTTGCAAAAACATCAAAAACCACCCTAATTTTGAATGTCAGAAAAATGACTAAAAAAGCAAGGCTATAGTATGGCAAAAATGTCAAAATATGACATGTCCCAAAAACTGGTGGAAACGCCTCAAAACAGCATAAAATAGCATCCTGAGACACGTCATAGCATAGAATTTTTTAAAAACAGACAAAAACACCATAATATTGCATGTTGAAAAAATGACCAAAAAACCAAGGCTATAGTATGGCAAAAATGTCAAAATATGACATGTCCCAAAAACAGCTGGAAATGCCTCAAAACAGCATAAAATAGCATTCCAAGAGATGCCATAGCATATAATGTTTCAAAAACTGACGAAAACACCATAATATTGCAAGTCGAAAAAATGATCACAAAAGCAAGGCTATAGTAAGGCAAAAAATGTCAAAATATGACATGTCCCAAAAACTCCTGGAAACGCCTCAAAACATCATAAAATGACGTGCCAAGAGACGCCATAGCATAGAATTTTACAAAAACGCCCCAAAACACCATGATATTGAATGTCTGAAAAATGACTGAAAAAGCAAGGCTATAGTATGGCAAAAATGTCAAAATATGTCATGTCCCAAAAACAGCTGGAAATGCCTCAAAACAGCATAAAATAGCGTCCTGTGACACGCCATAGCATAGAATGTTTCAAAAACTGACAAAAACACCATAATATTGCAAGTCGAAAAAATGACCACAAAACTAAGGCTATAGTAAGGCAAAAATGTCAAAATATGACATGTCTCAAAAACTCCTGGAAACGTCTCAAAACAGCATAAAATAGCGTGTCAAGAGACGCCATAGCATCGAATTTTGAAAACACGCCAGAAAACAGCAGAATTTTGAATGTCAGAAAAATGACCGAAAAAGCAAGGCTATAGTATGGCAAAAATGTCAAAATATGACATGTCCCAAAAACTGCTGGGAACACGTCAAAACAACATAAAATAGCGTGCCAAGAGACGTCATAGCAAAGAATGTTTCAAAAACAGACAAAAACACCATAATATTGCACGTTGAAAAAATGACCCAAAAACCAAGGCTATAGTATGGCAAAAATGTCAAAATATGACATGTCCCAAAAACAGCTGGAAATGCCTCAAAACAGCATAAAATAGCATTCCAAGAGATGCCATAGCATAGAATTTTGCAAAAACATCAAAAACCATCCTAATTTTGAATGTCAGAAAAATGACTAAAAAAGCAAGGCTATAGTATGGCAAAAATGTCAAAATATGACATGTCCCAAAAACAGCTGGAAATGCCTCAAAACAGCATAAAATAGCATTCCAAGAGATGCCATAGCATAGAATTTTGCAAAAACATCAAAAACCATCCTAATTTTGAATGTCAGAAAAATGACTAAAAAAGCAAGGCTATAGTATGGCAAAAATGTCAAAATATGACATGTCCCAAAAACTGCTGGAAACACGTCAAAACAACATAAAATAGCGTGCTGAGACACGCCATAGCATAGAATGTTTCAAAAACTGACAAAAACACCATAATATTGCAAGTCGAAAAAATGACCACAAAACCAAGGCTATAGTATGGCAAAAATGTCAAAATATGACATGTCCCAAAAACTGCTGGAAATGCCTCAAAACAGCATAAAATAGCATTCCAAGAGATGCCATAGCATAGAATTTTGCAAAAACATCAAAAACCACCCTAATTTTGAATGTCAGAAAAATGACTAAAAAAGCAAGGCTATAGTATGGCAAAAATGTCAAAATATGACATGTCCCCAAAACTGCTGGAAACGCCTCAAAACATCATAAAATGACGTGCCAAGAGATGCCATAGCATAGAATTTTACAAAAATGCCCCAAAACACCATGATATTGAATGTCTGAAAAATGACTGAAAAACCAAGGCAAAAATGTCAAAATATGACATGTCCCAAAAACTGCTGGAAACATGTCAAAACAGCATAAAATAGCGTGCTGAGACACGCCATAGCATAGAATGTTTCAAAAACAAACAAAAACACCATGATATTGAATGTCTGAAAAATGACCGAAAAAGCAAGGCTATAGTATGGCAAAAATGTCAAAATATGACATGTCCTAAAAACTGCTGGAAACGCCTCAAAACAGCATAAAATAGCATTCCAAGAGATGCCATAGCATAGAATTTTGCAAAAACTTAAAAAACCATCCTAATTTTGAGTGTCAGAAAAATGACTGAAAAACCAAGGCTATAGTATGGCAAAAATGTCAAAATATGACATGTCCCAAAAACTCCTGGAAACGCCTCAAAACATCATAAAATGACGTGCCAAGAGATGCCATAGCATAGAATTTTGCAAAAACGCCCCAAAACACCATGATATTGAATGTCTGAAAAATGACCGAAAAAGCAAGGCTATAGTATGGCAAAAATGACAAAATATGACATGTCCCAAAAACTGCTGAAAAGACCTCAAAACAGCATAAAATAGCGTTCTGAGACGCCATAGCACAGAATGTTTCAAAAACGGCCAAAACCCCCATAACATTGCATGTTGAAAAAATGAATGAGCCTTGCGTGAGGTGTTTTTGATTACCCGGTTAAGTGCTCAATGAATTAAAGGTGTTGTTATTATAGTTATTGATATTATTATTGTGTACACATCATATTATAGTACGTCCTAAATAATGGT
>NC_142185.1:33729170-33759170 GCF_026936395.1 Plectropomus leopardus | reverse complement strand
GTGGTAGCTGTCTGACAGAAGTGGTCATTAATTCATTAATGACAAACTTTATAGATGTTGGTCATTTTTACAATGTGTTTAAACCTGGGTGAAGTTTTTAAAGTTATTCAACATCTGGATTTTAAGTTTTCAACAAACAAGCTGAGCAAACATTTGCAGGAGCTCGTCTCTAGCCCCTGCCATGTTGAACAATGTTGGAGAAACAGATTTTTATATGAAAATGCTTTAATTCAGTAATTTTACTGGTTTAAATCGCTATGTCTGTTTGTTCTGGAGAGAAAGAGACATTATGGATATAGGTACAGGGTAAAAAGAACAATATAATAGTAAAAAAAATAGTAAAAAATAAATACAAAAAAAAAAAATGAACAATTAAAAAAACAAGGTGCCAAGTAAATAAAAAAACAAGGTGCAAAAAAATAAAGTTGCATGTTGCCAACAACAATGATATTTTTAATTCTTTGTGTTTTTTGTGTGATTTGCAGGAAATTACAGATTGTATGTGTTACCCTTTGAAACCTGCATTCAGAGGCCTTTCACAAGTTTTAAACCTTTGGGCTTCTTTCAAAAGCACAGGAAAATAAGGCATGAGCGACTCACAAATTGCAAGAAAAAAACAACAGATTTAGAAAATTACTTCAAAAAAGCTATGTAAAATATCCAGAGAAGTCTGTTTGTAAAATTATCTAAAAAGAATTTTTAAGGATTTAATGAATTTTGAAGCACTTTCTTCAAGTATTTTTTCTTTATCATTTTCCCTTTTTTTTTTGTAATTTTCAGGTCATTTTCTGTCTTTTTTTTCCTACTACTACTTTCTTCTTAAGTTGCTCATTGCCTTCTTCCAATGTCTTTTTTTAAATAAATAAATCAAGCCAATATGCATATGGTTAGATGATACTGCTTCATGTAAGTGTGCATGTGTGTGTGTGTGTTTTAGAGAGTCAGAGACTGTGCAGGAAGCTTCATGGTCACTTTTTTTGGGAGCTTTGTTTAGGATCAACACACAGACGATTAGACTGAGCAGACACAGACACACAGACAGGTAGCTGGTGTTCTGTCTCAGTGTGTAATAAATCCAGGTTGTTAATCCACTCTCTCCCTCTGAGGGATTGGGACTTAACTTGCAATGGTCATTATGCTGAGTGCTGTGTGTGTGTGTGTGTGTGTGTGTTTGTGTGTGTGTGTATTGACCCCAGCTGTTATTGACCAGAGCTTTCCATGTGGAGTAACACTGACCTGACCCAGAAACCCGAGCCCGCTGGACACGTGCCAGTCTCAGACAGGCACAAGCACACACTGACACACACAGCATCTTCCTCCCTCTTGTGTGTGTTAACCAGACTCACCTTTTTAACTTGGGCCTCCTTGATCTTCTCCAGAGCCACTCGGATATTCTCCGCCTTCAGCTTGGCCGCCTGCTCCTCCTGCACACACACACGGATGACGGCAGCAGAAATTTAAAAAAAAAAACGGTCAATGACACATCCTGCAACACTTACAATCCACATTACAGACACACATGCAGCACTCGCGCCTACCTGACTCCTCCAACAGGAATTCATTTTTTTCTTTTGTTGCCTTCTCAAAAAAAAGCTTCTGTGTCTGTTTAGACTACAAAATCTGATTTAAAAATACAGAAAATAACAAAAACGTTTTTATCGGCAGAGTTTAGACAAAATATCCGAGTGTTGTCAGCTGACAGCGCACATCACACATCTCATTAGGTTTCTTTATCAGGCTAATAATAAGCCAAAGAAGTGTTAAAATAAGCCGATGTGACAGCAGAGAGTTTCCCCAAAACAGCAACCCGACGTTAGTCCAAACAAGACGGAGCTGCGCTGCCCAAGGAGCCCAAAGTGTGAGGGATCATCAGACATGTCTGGCTGCAAACCTCCACCTCCTCCTCTTCATAATCATCATCTGTATTATTGTGACCGCAGCGGAATGTGATTGGATTAATACTACATGTTCGCTTTCTCTAAAGGATTATCCAAATTTCCCAAACACACACACAAACTGGAGACGCAGCCGACAAACTAGAAGACAGATGGAGGCGTGAGAAAAAGTCCAGTCTGGTATATTTTGAGATGCTCAGACGTGCAATCACAGCTTCGGTCGGACTCAAACGCCCGGAAGTCGACCTTCAGCGCTGCGATGGAGCAGAAATAATCAGCTGAGAGGGACGTAAACAGCGCTGGATGGATGGATGGTGGATGGAAAGTCTTAGATCCAGCAGAGCAGAGTGCAGCAGGCGCTGACACAACATCTGGAAGCAAAAACAAGAGTAGAAACAGAAACACGAGCAGAAAAAGAGGAAGAAAAGTCTGACTTGGCTCATCTGGTTATCCACTGATCTACAGGCTGGTTAGTGGATCAAAGTGAAAGATGCTACCTTGTCCTGTCACATCCTTCTCGGCCGAGCGAGATAGAGGGAATGAGTGGAGGAGAGAGGGAAGTAGAGACGGTCGGGGATGGGGGAGGGGCGTTTTTTTTTTTTGCTGTGCCAACTTCCATGCAGAGGCACTGATCTCTTTATCTCAAGCTCTCATGCACCCTCCTCGCAGTGTCTCTCTCGCTTTACGCAACGCAGTCTCCTCGTTTTATCTGATTTGTTTTCCTTTCTCCTGTCTCTCCCTTGATTCACTCGTTTTGCTCTCAAACACTCCGGCTCCCAAAATCAGGGTTTTTTGGGTGGGTGGGGGTGGGGGTGTCTTTCCAGTCACTTCACATGAGTGTCTGGATGTCTGTGTATGCCCTGATGGAGGTGCTCCACTTTAGCCAGGCGGCTTACACACACACACACACACACACACACACACACACACACACACACACACACACACACACACACACACACACACACACACACACACACACACACACACACACACATCCGTATTGTGAGCGAGCGAAAGGGCAGAATGAAGTGAAGATGATGGGGGACGAGGAAGAGAGAGGAGATTAGCAGCCAATCTCCTTATAGGCACCCCCCAAAAAAACCCTGAAGTACACACACACACACGCACACGCACACGCACACGCACACACACACACACACACACACACTCTGGAAGCAGCGTAAGCTCATGAACAGCTTCTTAATGACTGTCCTATGTTTTGTTGTTGGGGTTAAACGCCTGAGGATTTATATTCACAGCAGTGACGTATCACACATACAAGAAATAAATGCAAATAAAACTCAGCGCTGTGTTTAAATCACTGAACAGGTTTAAAATCAGTAAATGAAAGTGAAAAAATACACCCTTTTAAAAATGTTAGCGTGTGATAATATTTAAATTAAAGGAGTTGCATGGAAAAAGAAAACAAAAGTTTGTTTTATCTAAATTTTAACAGGAACACAGCTAGCAGGGAACGTTCACACGACTTTATCTAACGTTACCTATAAGTTGCAATAACGTTTAAAGAAAACTTTTTTTGTGTGTAAATTTTTCTTTTATTTGTGACTTTTACAACCACATCTTCATAAATGCAGAGTCTTTTGCCACATTTACAAATACAATACTGTACAAGGCAGATGCAGCATAATTTACAGGACAACTGCACTTTCCTTCTTTCCTCCACCTTCATTTCACCTTCATCCTCTTTGTTTAAAGAATAAAAAGAGGGAAAAAAAGAGGGCACCTACATAAACATACAAACACGCATACACATACATATACAGTATATATACATATACGCATACATTTACACACATACATCTACCTGCACAAACCCATACACACACATACATACACATTCATATTATACTTCCATATCCACGTACAAACATTCACTTTCACAAATACATATGCACCCTTAAACAGACACACTTTTGTCATCCAAAACTCTGTAAACAAACTTAACTATGAGCACTTGAACTACGCGTGTGCGTGACAGATCTTCACAAAAAGCGAAGCTGAAACAGCAGTGAGGTCATACAGAGTCTGCTCACAGTGGAGTTATATATTTGATCCTTTTTTTAATTTTTCTTTTTACAGATTTGATAAAATGTATTCTTCTGAATCCTCAGAGTGAAAGTTAGCTTTTCCATTTAAAATATTTCCATGCCAGTCCTCCAAAGTGGGTTTTTTTTTTTTTTTCAAAGAAAACATTTTAAACTGATGTTCAAAGAACATTTTAAGGATGTTTATCATTTCAGATAATATTCCTGTAAGGTTAAATGCTGAATACGACGTTTTAACTGCAACATTGTGAAAACGTTTTGGTGATGCTGAGAGGTAACAGAGCAGAGAATGTTTTCTTTATAAAATGTTCCCACAATGTTACATAAGAACAAAGACAGAACACTTCAGAGCTACATTCAGAACATGTTATTGAGGCCTGAGATTACATAACATTTTTTAAATGAAAATGTGATATGTGACAATTAAAAGAAAAAAAACATTTTTAAGATTTTTTTATGTTTATAGAGAATGTTACTAGAACTTTAAAAAGAACGTTCAGAGAACTAAAAGAAAACGTGGAAACTGGAAATGTTACTAAAACAACGCATTGGCTGCTTTGTACCATTCAAAATAAAAACAAAACATTACAAAGTTTGATTCTATATTTAGACACTTAAAAAAAGGTCTTATGTTGCATAACTCTTGCATTGAAAATAAGCATTAGCAGCTATTAAAGTGCTCATAATGCACATTAGACAATAGAATTACATAACTACTATGTGAGCTTAAATAGACCTAAAATAATATGTGGAGACAAAAAGTAGATTAGAGGATTTAATTTATTATATAACACATCGTCTGTTTGTGCCTTTTAACATTTGAACTAAAGGAGATAATGACTGCTAAAAATATTTCTTAAAATGTCAGTGTTGGTGATGTGAATGAGATAAAAACATAGCGAGGGAAAGAAAACATTATTCTGTGTGGTGTCAATTATCAATTTAATCATAACTGACACTCTATTCTACTTTGTGTCAGTTATCATTCACAATTTACTGATCAACAGAATATTACGAGCCGGCTCAGGAGTGTCAGTCATCATCATCATCTTCATCATCATCTGAACCATCAGAGTCATTATTGTCCCCTTCATCTCTGCCATCTTTAACATGTCAGGGACAGTCAGGGGGACACTTTCACAAAACGACAGGACGCCAGAGGCCAGTCACAGCAGCTCCATACATGTTTCCAGGATTTTAGGACATTTCTAGAATTTTCACACCTTTCTAGGACTTGTGGATGTTTTAGGTCGTTTCAAGGATTTTAGGAAATTTCATGAATTTCCACATATTTCCAGGACTTTAGGACATTTTTAGAAATTTAGAATGGATGTAGGATTTTAGCACATTTCTTGGTTTTTAGGACATTTCACAGATTTTAGCATTTTGCTGTTTTCTCATCAAAATGAAAGGAGCTACTATCTCACAGAGTTTAGAGCATGAAATATTTAAACTACGTTACTCTTGACTTCTTCAAAGGATTCTTTGAGGTTTCTTAGACTTAAGGTTGTTCTTAGGAGTTTAGGACCTCTCAAGGACGTATCTGGGATTTTAGGAGAGTGGTAGAGAGACTCGGTGCTGATGGTGAAACAGCCGTCGACTGCAGTTACTCTGCGCATGCATGCATGATAATGAATTACAATATATTTATCTCTTTTTTCCTGATGACCTAAATAAGTTGCTAAATTTGTCAGTAGTTGCTTTTTAGAATTAAAGCTGCCAAGAAGATCCGAAAGGACTCTAAATATAGTGAAAAGTCACCAAGTTGGGATAACTAATACTCATGGTGCACTGCCTTTTGCCATACTTCTCAGAGTGAACGCACGTAATCAAGTATCCAATTTGAAACACAGCATCGGTTTGCGAGTGTGCTTCTGAAAAACCTCCATCTGCAGAACTTTGTTCACCTCAACACTTTACCCCACTCCTCTTTCCCAACAAGAATTGGGATGTCCTACCCCGAGATGTGAATGCCAAAAACAAATGGGGAAGTAAAAGAAGTGTATTAGGATTGAAATAAACACTGTTTATTTTGCATATCTACATTCTTCATTTATTCAGTCCCTCTATCACAATAAAAAGCTTAATTTCCTCCCTTAAAATGCCATAAATTTAGCCATTAACATCAGTGTAATTAAAGTATTTTAGTGGGATTATAAAGGGATTATTATTTAATTGGTCAAATGTAAGGGTTTTAACACTTAAAAACCCCCTCCATCCATTCAGAAAACCCATTAACATCCAGTCGTATATGATAATCCATTAATTCACCCATTAAGCCTGAATCTGTTTTTGCTGGCATCGTTCTGCATTTTGATTCAGACATAAAAATACTCTTTCTCTATTTGATATTAGCGTTTTTTTCTTGCCATGCCGCCCACCTCAGACGGCAGGGTTTTTTTTTTCTTCCCTCCATCTGTCGTCATTTCCAGCTTGCAGCATAATCGTTTTCTCTGCGTCTCATAGATATTCAGCTGACCTACATTATAGAGCCACTAAAATTAGCTTCTGCCCAGGAAAGATCCCGCTGCCTTTGAAGTTATAAGGAATGTGTCCCTCCTGAGCCGCCGTAGGCTCAAAACAGAGCGGACTGATGCGACTTATAGAGAGGCAGCAGAAGTGGGCCAGCTGTGTGTGTGCATGTGTGTGTGTGTGCGTGGGTATGTGTGTGTATGATTGAGAAAGTGTGTGGGTGGATTGCATTTATTGCTGAGGCAGTGTAACACTGACACAGAAAGAGTACGACGTATGCAGAAACACACACACACACGTACTGTAACATGCCAACAGCCTCACATACAGTACACACATTTACACACATCTGTGCTCTGCCAAGTGCACGCGTGTGATAATTATACCCTCAGCCTAATCACTGCTGCAGGAATTAAACTGGCCCCATAATCTGCCTGGAATCTCAGGATCCATCGTGGCCCCTCCCACTCTAATCTGGGACCACACCTTTATACAAAATCCATATCTTAACCCTTTGAAACCTAATCAAATTGATTTAATTTTTTATCGAAAACATAGGAAAAGGGCAATGACAAACATACAACATGGACTAAAAAAACAGCAAGAAATTACCTAAAAATAAGCAAAAAAAGAAGAAGAAAAAAACAAGAAAATGACCTTGGAAAAGTGCAGAAAATTTAAAAAAATATATATACATCCATGTTTCTGAGAGAAATAAAATCAATTTGCTTAGGTTTCGAAGTGTTAAATAACCAGTAAAAGGCATTTAAAGGCAGCACAAGAATACTGACGTTGAACATTGTTTGAAAGGGTTAAGTCTGAGTTACTGCAGGAGGGAAACACTGAAAGGCGATGAGATGGGTAAACTTGGCACCACCGCGGTAAAATCTGGATTTGAAGCCAATGGCAGCTGCTGAGATAATATGTCTTAGAGTAAAACATTAATCTGACTACATTCACTTAATTTGGACCCACTGAGCTGAGACGGATGTCTGGAGCCAGTGCTGCGCTGTTACTGGAAATCTGCTCAATGCAGCGGAGCGGCAGTGGAGACAAGTCCTCATTTGATAATTCAGGGATGTCTGCTAGATTATATAAACTAGTTCAAAACCAGTTTAAAGTGTACCTGTTCACAACAGGCCTATCACTCGCCCTGTGGTATTGGTGCTCGCAGGTTGGTTTTTTTTTTCAGATTTAAAAAAAAAAAAAAATCCTAGAAATGTCCAGATATCCTAGAAATGACTAGAAATCCTAGAAATGTTCTAGAAATGTCCAAAAATTCTAGATATGTCGCAAACTTCTAGATATGTCCTAAAATCCTACAAATGTCTTGAAGTCCTGAAAACGTCTTAAAACTCTAGATTTGTCCTAAAATCCTAGAAATGTCTCAATATCTTAGAAAACTCCTGAAATCCTACAATCTCCTAAAATCCTAGAAACATTTATGGGGCTGCTGTGACTGGCCCCTGGCCTCCTGTCGTTTTACAAAAGTGGCCCCAAAGCAAAGCAAGCTGAGTATCTCTGCACTACACTTTATAAAAGCAAAGTTATTAAATATTTTTGTAAATCTCCTTTCCATGTTGCGCTCTGTAGATGGTCCCTGCTCACTCGTCTCAGGCGTTATGAAGACGTTATTTGTCCAGCTCAGAGGACGGTTCGGTTTGATGACATGTAGCTTATGAATGTAGCTTGTTGTCTGTCTCACTGCTGTTGGTAAGTGACGTCGTTTGTGCTATAGCATTGTTTTATTTGTTAAGTTGCTGTCCCCGCTTCCTGTCACTGCACACCGGCACTTAGTCTTCTTGTGGCAGCCCACAGAGTACCGGACTGAACCGGCCTCCTTTCACTCCTGGTTATAAGTTAATATGGCAAAGAAATCCTGGATTCCCAGCAGTACACACACAAAGTATGAGGTAAATTAGATGAACAGTTCCTGAGATACACCAGGGACAAACAGACAAACAGACGGACAGACAGACGGGCATTCTTTGATTTAGATGATCTCTAAAAGTAGCCGACTGAGGTCTATTTGATCCAAACTCAGTTTGACCATGTGAGCTTCTTTCTCTCCACATAAAACCGGGAGGACTCAAAGCAGATTTACAGGTCTGTGTGCCGCCATCGCAAAGACGACCAAAGCCAAGGACTCCAAACGAGACGGCGCGCTGCCAGCGAGCCGCTCTGTGTGTCGTGTGAGTGCACGCGTGTGCAGAGGTGATGCTGCAGGGAATCACCCGTCTCCGCACCAAAGCAGATTATCCCTCCAGCTCTGGCACATTCCTCAAACATCCAATCAAATGGCCTCATCTGCTTTATCATCCAATCAAATCATGACATCGGCGATCCAATCAGAGAAAAGCCTACTAATGCACGCACGCGCGCACACACACACACACACACACACACACACACACACACACACACACACACACACAGACACACACAAAGAGATAAATAAAACTTTGCCCTCAGCCATTAAGAAGCCTACAGCTTTAGCTTAAGAGCAGCAGAGACTCTAACGAACATTACCGTCACATATCATTAAGATCCCGGGACATCCTGTACATTATCAGGAATACTAAACTAAAACGCCAACACTCTATTAAACCTCCTTAAAATGTTGATCTTAGTTGGGATTTTCTCCAGTGTTCTTATGTGATTTAGTACGTTTTGTCAAATTATTCATGAGTTAACTTCTACAACCAGAGCCGAGGACAGGCTGCCTCCACCAGCTCACTGATCCGAGTACAACAACAACAGCATCAGCAGTAATTAGTGTAGCAGGTAGTCCCATTATCAGCATTGATCGCTGTTAGCCAGCAGCAGGCTCATCTACTCAGCTCCATTACTGCCACTGGCTGAGCTCCAAACACTCATTACCAGGCAGAACAAACCAGAGCTGCTTAACAACTACCTCTACGATAACCTCTGAGAGCTGAAAACAACAAACTACAAGCTGCAAACTGAACATTAAAAAAAGACACTTTGCAAACTAAATACTGCAATCTATACACTGCAAAACTACAGACTACAAAGTACACACTACAAGCTAAACGCTGCAAACCAAAGACTGAAAACTAAACACACTGAAGTGCAAACATCAAACTACAATTTGCTAAGTACACCCTGCAAACTACAGATGGCAAAAAACCAAATGCTGCAGGCTACGATCAAACTGTATGTTGAAAAACACAAGTTGCAAACTTCAGGCAGCAAACTGCATACTGCTAACTACAGACTACAATCTCCACATTGCAAACTCCAAACAGCAAAACTGAATGCTGCAAATTACAGACCGCAAACTACACGTTACTAACCACAGACTGCAAACTAAATGGAAACTACAAATGGCACACTACATGTTAAAAACTACAGATTGCGAACTACAGTACACGCTGCAAACTTTATGCAGAAAACTACACACTCCAAACTACAGTCTGCAAAAACAAATTTCTCTGGCAGCACGCCGTCTCGTCTTTTGAGCACAAAATATTGACAAAAAGTGGAGGAATACTTCACTGCAACAGAAAACAGTAGTTTCCAGTAAGATCAACGCTCAGGTGATTTTGGCAGATAAAAGCAGACACAGAAGCGCTGACTGACACACTTACCTGTGCTTACTTTCATAAAACACGAGTTTATTCCACCATCATTATTAATATAATCATCCCAAACATTGTTAGAAGCAAACAGTGCTGCAGCAGTCTGACAGAACGATCACACAGGATCAGTAAGATGACATTCCACAAAACTGTCTGGAGACAGTCAGGCGATTTATATACTGAGACAGCAGAACTCTTCGAACAAAACCTAAATTTGGTGTGTTTTTATGGGCAAAGTGTCCGAGCAGAGAGCCTGTGTGATCGCATCCTGAAGACTCTTCAGTCCTGTCAGCCGCTGACACTCAACAGTCACATATCACACAGAAGAAAAGAGGCGGCTTTTTTTCCTTTTCCCTTAAACACAGCAAACATCATGCTTCCCAGAAAAAAGTCGTCTCTGCACTCCAACTGCAGATTTGACCGAAACGCTGTTATCACCAAAAAAAACCAACCTGCAAACAGGAACCAAAGAGCTGCTGTGTGAGACGCACAGAGCAGAAGAAACAAATATTCTCTCCATACAAACGCACAGGTGAGCACAGAGCTCAGAATCCACAAAGCTTTACAGAAGACAGGCTCAACACAGTGAAGGAGGGGAGTTACGCGTTTTTTTTAACTGTAACGATGTTAAAATAGACGTTTTTGTTGCAGCTGTTCTACAGAACAACTCATTTGATAACTGCTGAAGCCTGACCTGCACGTCTGCCACACAAACTTACATTTGTGATTAAAGGTAAATATTCTACCTTCAGTCAACTTGTTTCAATCAATGCTGATGAAACGATTAATCAAAACCAGTTAAATGTAAACGTTTGTGCTTCTTATTCAGAAAACTCACAGTTTTTACATTTTTTTGTATCTGTTTACAGGGCAGACTTGCTACATTCAATATGGTGGACGCACAAACAAATCGCAGCAATGGGCCACCGCGGTCAATGCGGCGTCCACGTATATATGTCTATGAATGCGACTCTTGCGTACGCTCCTGTGGAGACGACCTCTGCTGTTTCTGCAGCCTGGTGCCAATAATTTATGATAATTATCATATTTGTACGCTAATTTTGCTGTCTGTACGACGTATGATCACCAATTCCAAAATTGCCGTAGTCTACAATCATTTCACCGTTGTGACACTTAATTAGTTTAGTTTACACGTCTCATTTTAAGTAGCGTCCTGGCTCCTGCATCCGTGCTCACTCATCACTTCTCACATGATCTCATGACAGCCAGTCACGTTTGGTGTAGGCCACGATGACAGGAACGTCATCACGTTTGGGTCACGTTCTTCGCATCATGGTCGTTTGTTTTCGTGAACACTCGGCTGCCAGCGTCGTTTCTCTCTCTCAGGCAGTGGGTTTGGCTAGATTTGTAGATGTGTAAAAATGTTGTTTAAATATTTGTTAACTAAAGTTATAAATTAAATTATTCGTTGTCATGACTGTGACTGGCGTATGATAATTTTTCTCAAAATATGATAATTTTGAGCTCCTGGAACGACAGTTTAACATTTCCAATCTGGCGACACTGCTCTCAGTAGATCACCATGAAAGTCAGAGTTTTGTGATGTGGTGCGGGCACTTCCAGTACTATCGGAGTCTCTGTAAAGCTTTGGGATCACACACCGGCACACTGCAGCCAAACAGGACACGTCACGACACTGTGCATCACACCGACACACACAACCCCACTGAGGACGAGATGGTGAAAGAGGGAGATGGAAGGAAAAGGAGTTATCATGCAAGGTGGCTGCTCCTGATGCGTGCTTCATGCGTAAAGAGACAGAGAGGGAGAGCAGCAATTTAAGAGGAGAGGAGCGGCATGCAGAAGTGAAAGAGGTGTCACCTTGGTCAGCAGGTGGGAAGGTTTCCCTGCTATGTTTCTCAGAATCAGAGAGGTTTCCCTGTCCAGATAGGAGTGCTTCAAAGAGAGAGAGAAACAGATAGAGAGAGAGGATCGGGTGAATTAATCTGTGTTTGATTGACCGGATGTGGCAGTTTAGCAGAAAACTGTGACGTGAAGCAGAGACAGAAACCTGTGAAGGAGAGCTGCACGTAAAATCAACAGATTACAGAGATGATGCAGGTTCGCTGGGAGGAAACATTAAAACAGTAAAAAGTATTTAAACCTTCGCGCAAATGTTTCATTGTCTCTTTGGAAAATGTGGAGGAAAATGCAATAAGCAACTTGGCAAGAAATGTGCAAGAAATCAATAGATATAGAAAATTATATTAGAAAATTGAAAGAAAAATGTCCATAAAACTGTGTTTAGAAATATCATATTATATATAAAAATTATCTCACTGAATTTAATTTAGAGGTCATTTACTTAATCTTGTCTTTTTTTTTGTTGCTACTTTGCTTATTTTTGTGGTAATTTTCTTGTCACACTCTTGTTGAATGTTTGGGTCTTCTTAAGTTACTCAATGTTTGCTTCTCATGTTTTTGAAAGAAATCAAGTTTCAAAGGGTTAACTGACAGCATAAAATCCATCTGATCCTGTAAGACTGTTGTAGTTATTTTCATTAGATTTTTGGGAGCTGACTTTCCTTAACGCCGGCGTCTGCAGTTTTATTTTGGCAAATATCCCATGATAAACTTTTAGCATAATGTAATTCAAGTGGGCCGAGAGAAAATTAGACTTCTGCACCTCCTCTTGGCATCTTTATTCAGGATTTAGAAAATCTAACCTGTGACAGCAGACTCTGGACAATCACAAGTCGTTTCAGGGAGAAAGCGTTCCTATCGGCTGCTCTACAAATGCAGATGTGCGTACATGTTTTGCGAAAGTCTGATTCAAGGATCCTGCAGAGAAAGTTCCAGCATTGACAACAACTGTCCAAACTGCAAAACAACCCAAAAAAGGAGAGAAAAGAGTCTAAGGGGCCGTTTACACGGCAACGGTTCGTGCATGAAACATCAAACTTTTGCTGCGGTTTGGCCTTTCGTTCACACTTGTTCAGCTCACCATTGGAGTTTTGCGAAATATGGCTTTTTCAAATTGCCTGAAAAATCACCTCATGCAAGCATAAAACTGTTTTTTTTATGCGTTAAATTTGAGGGTTTTTTTCAACATTGACGTGTTTCCAGTAGGCGTATTTTAGATTTGCTAATTCAATTTGTGCAAGGGCTCTTTGTACCGGGAGCCGTGATTGGCTCTGGCTGTGGGGGCATCGCCGTGGGGGTCGCCCTGTCTCGGCTGGATGGGGGGGTCCTGTCCACAGCTTCACGGTTTTGGTGTGGACTCCCCGGTCTGTCTGGGGCGGGGTGATTTCTGTAGCGATGTCTCTGTGAGCTTTGATCAGCTCCTGGTCCAAATGGCCCTCCATGATGGCGTTTCTTCATTTTAGTCGTCTGTGCTCGGCCGTGTTTCTTATCCAAAGCCATTCTGGTCCGTGCCTTTTTAATGTCGTCTTTCTGTTTGTGTTCTGGGGGGTGGGCCTGGGAAGGGGAGGTTGGTTTATATGTTTAGATGTTGTTTTATGTTTTTAACTTGTGAAGCACTTTGTGCTACATTAAATGTATGAAAAGTGCTAAATAAATAAAGTTTGATTTGATTTGATTTGAAGGTTAATGGAAACCTGCCGACTGTCTCTACAGTAAATGCTGTAAAGTCTGTGGACCAGAGCTCTGTTCATATTTCATTGGGAAATAAAGGTTAAATAATTCAAATAGAGACCAGTATACACTCACGAGTTTACTCACACACACTGCAGAGCAGCAGGAGACCAGACTGCTTCTCATGAATTATTCATTATTGACTAAATTATTGACTATATTTCTCATATTTACTGACACTGTGAATCTCACTGACATCATGAGACAAATCTACGGCTCACTGAGCTTTATTTAATCCCACATACGTGCAGCAGAGCTGTGAGTCACCGCTTCACCGTGAGCAGGTTCCTGCTGGGCGGACTGGGATCCAGAATAGAGCCTCAGAGGGTTTCACTGTTTTTACTCCAGGGAAGGAGAAACAAGACGTTTGTGCTGGAAAGTAGAGCTGTGGTTGTCAGTTTCAGGCATTAACATTTTTTTCCATAAATTTTCAAAACTGATCTGTTTTCTTCATATTTTCCAGTGATTTCTTTTTTTAATTTATTCTTTTTTGGACCTAAAATATTTCCTTTTAAATTTATTTTGGAACATATGTATTTCTTTACAAATATTGCTTTTAAAATAACATTTTGATTTAATCTCATTTTGTTTCAAAAAAAGATATCGCTGAAATCTGATCTGCATTTATAGTGCTCATGAAAATAAATTAATAAAAACACAAACTGTACAATTCATTTTCAGTCACTCAAACACTATCTGATCTCATCTCATAAATCTCATCTACGTGTGTGTGTGTGTGTGTGTGTGTGTGTGTGTGCGCGCGCGCACGCTTCAATCACTAGAAACCCTTTTATAGAAAGCATTAGATCTCTCTGATAACCACAGATTAAAAATAATATTTAGGTCAAACACACACACACACACACACACACACACACACACACACACACACACACACACTGATTACAGTCGGCTTTTCCCTTTGGCGAAGATCTGACCATCGACATCCAAGTGTGTGCTTGCGCGCGTGTGCGTGTGCGTGTGTGTGTGTGTGTGCGTGCGTGTTTGTGTGTGTGTGTGTTGACCCCCTGTGGGAAACATTGATAAAAACAGCGAGCTGCTAAATGCTGCACAGGAAGTTGCTGTTGCTGTACAGTTGTATGTTCCTGTGTGAAACACAAGAGAATTATTTGTCAGTCTGAAATAAATGTGAAACATTCTGTGCACAATGACCGTACAGATCTGACAGATGAGTAAATGTTATGTTGTATGTATATATATATATATATATATATATATATATATCATATATTACTAAACATGGTCCCCAATCAATCAATATATCAACATCTTCCCCATTTCCATGGTGACATAAGAGAATAACATTTTCTCAAGGTCACATGGCCAACTAATTAACAAATGGTCATTTTGTGGGTGAAGAACTCTGTGTTTTTTTTATATGTATATGTATTTTTTTTCATTGTTTTCTGGACATTTTTTAATCCCCAGCTCATTTTCACATAATTTCCTTTCCACCTTCACTAGTTTCTTGCAGTTTGCGGGACATTTCTTGCTAAGTTGCTAATAATCTTTTCTTTTGGAAAGGAACAAAATCAATTTTCTCAGGTTTCAGAAGTTTAAATGCTTGTGAAAGGCGTCTGAAAAAGGAAAACTGATGTTGATCCAGGTGTTAAAGGGTTAAAGCTCAATCATAGATATATCATATAGCTTTTGTCTTTTCCTCTTTCATTCTTCAGCATTATGCTGAAAGACAAAGGCTATTTTACACCAGAGTCGAGCCCAAAAAACAGTGAAGTCCCTGGTCGAACGCTACTCTGATTAGAGAGTTCATATTCTGGGGTTAATTCAGGGAAACCTTTATTTCTTTAAACAGTTCAGTGAGGACTCTGTTAGTTTTTCTGCCCTGAATAGACTCAGAGAGACTCAGTGATTCAAACTGCAGCAGTTTCTTCCGAGCCGGACTCAAAGGAGCAGCGCTGTGGGCAGAAAAGCACTCAGGCTCATCCTCTCCTCCCTCTCTCTTTGTTTTCTTTCTCTCTGTTATTTTCCTCCGTCGCCCGTCTCTCGTTCTTCAGCATCTCTGGTCATTTGCTGACTCACTCCGGCCTCTGGTCTCATTACTCTGATTGTTTTTGTTCCTTCACTCCTCCTCTCTCGTTCCTCTCTCAGATTTGTGTTTGTGGATGAATTTGGAGCAGTAACCCAGTTTCCTTCTCACTGAGCAGGTTTGCAGTGCAGCTCATTTGTCTGAGTTGAGCAACATTAACATTAACAACGCTTTGGGTTAAATTCTCCGTGTATCCACCAGGGTCCGAAACGAAGGAGGAAAATGCATGAAAACAAGCCCCTGTAACTGTTCTGAGCTCCTTTTTTATGGCATTTCATCCTGCACACATTTTTTGCAAGCACATTCACATCTGACTACGCAGGTGATTCAGGGAAGATTACGACCGGGCTTTTCTTTTCAGAGTATTCTGGGACAGAAAAGCGAAGCGGGTTTTTGATCTTAAAAGAAGCGAGGACGCAGCCCGAAGCAGCAGAAAGAGCCAGCAGCTGGAGAAAACGCCAGCCAACACAAAGCACTGCTGCAGCCAAAACTGACAACAACGACTCTGTTAAAAGCTTCTCAGCACGACCGAGTGGACTGTTGCAGGAGATTTGTTCCTGTTCTGCAGCTCTGGGAAACAAACTGATGTACAGATGAGACAAAAAGTTGAACCTAAAAAGACACGTGGGTTCATCACTAAACCTGACTTGCTCTGTCATTCTAAGTCACAGTGGGCCTCATGCAACAACATTCTCTTAAATTTTTTCTTTTAATTTTATGGTAGAATAAGAGAAATTTCAGAGACTGTTGCTGCATGAGATCCGACCCATCGACCCTGAAAGACATAACTAAAATAAAACAAGTTTCTGAAAACATTTGAGGTGAAAATTTGGCAACTCAGTGACAGAATCTTGATTTATATTCAATCAGCACTTCCGATTTAATCGATTTTGGGGGGCTATCTAAGCACTGGTTAGATGGAGAGAAGTTTATCGCAGTTCATCTACATATACTACACAGATTATTTGATGCAAAGCTGGTGCAAGATCAGCAAAAACGACTGAAAACACTGTAGTATGCATGCCAGGCCAGTAGTTGGGGGTGTAACTTTGTAAAGACACACCACAGAAGAAGACCACATGCATGTGCTAAGTGCACCGTGACTTCATCATTCTGCCTTGCCAGTTTACAGGGTGGCGTTTTCAAAAAATTACCCTCTGGAACCCGATTTCAAACGTTTGCATTTACAGACCCCAAAAACAGCGTTTTCCTGTTAATGAAAGGCCAAACCGAAACAAAAGTTTAACGCTTCATGCAAGAACTGTTGCCGTATAAACGGACTCTTAGTTGCTGGTTTATTAGATCCACCAAGCTCAAGATAATGCATACTTATCTCTTTATTCTCCTTATTTTATATCCCGAATTCTTCATTCTTTAGTGAACAGAAAGTGGGCGTGTACCTCTGTGTTGTGGTGACCTTGACTGGCTCCTTCAGCCGACGGCTTCACTGACGGCTGCTGTCCGTCTGATTCGTTGGAGCGAAGGACGCTGTCCAACGAGTCCATGGAGGACGCGGAGTTGACAGAGACCTCGGACGCCGAGGTGACGGAGGAGCGCGAGGAGTGAACGATCGAACGAGCCTGAAGAGAAAGAGACGAGTTCAGACAACAGAGCAGGTTTTTCAAAGCTGGAGGAACCGAAAAGTCACGTGGAGACTTCGCAGCTCCAAAAACTGGAGGAGAATTCACTCATATACAGTTAATAACCTCAGTTATGAGGTGTATGTATCAATTTTTCAATCTCTCTGCGTCAAACTTGTGATGTTGAAACTAATTTTAACATTTTCATTCATAAATTGTGAATCAAAACGCTTTGAGGGTTAGTGTACCTCGTGTTCGCTGACTGTGCCCACCGATCCCGTACGTCGGTGTGCGCGCTGAGACGATCCAGGCCGTCGCATCGTGGCTGACGTATAGGTGGAGGCGGAGCTAAGGGAGTGGGAGGAGGTCTGACGAGCAGCTTCATCCATACTGAGAGACGCCTGAAGGAGTGACAGAGGACAGGAGGTGAAAACAAACACAAAACTAACACAAGTGAGCACTGAGACTTCGGACTTATATTTCTTGTAATTTTTTTGCTAAATTTTGGGTCTCCCTAGGTGGCTTTCCGCTTTCTTGCCATGTTTTAAAAGAAATCAAGCCCATTTGCTAAGGTTTCAAAGACTGAAATCACATCGAATGCGTAATCGCACACGGCATCATCTCATCAAGCCCTCGGTGGCCATAAAGAAAGACGAACTCCTAAATTTCTATAAATCGATCCAACCAGCAGGTACAGATTGGTGCTCCCTTTTCCCCCCAAAAAAATCTATAAATCATTTTTATGTGAGGTAACATGAGCTGCCACACAGAGCTGGCAGACTTCTGTAACTGCACAGACTAGAATTACTGTAATTACACACAAAAAACTTTCTTGTGATCACATCCAGCAGTTAAATAAGGTGAAGACACTGATCTGCTAGATCACAGCATCCCTAATTTTCTGCCAGCTGGTCGCCTTGGCAACCTGCTCCTGCTCTTGGCTGCATTCAAGTGCGACCAGGACAAAAGCACATGCTGTCACGTTGGCAGACCATAACTGCTTAATTTCTGTTTGAATGAAAACTCCAGTGTATTGAAAACCTTTGATACTGATACTGTTTTTCGGTGAATAACTGAATGTCTTTGAATGCTCATCAGAGGACTCAGTGGAGCTCTGATGGCTGTAATCTTTCAACACACCATTGTTTTCTCCCTGAAAGCCCTTCTTTTTAAACCCAGACAGTCCTACTCAAAGGGAAACTAGAACTACCACCACGCTGTTGTAAAATATGCCTCCGCAACCGGCCAAAATGCACTTAAAGTTTACATTAATGTCTGTAAAAACATGGATACTTCAACACAGTTTCGAGATTAGTGTCACCAATTCAGTATCTGACCAAACGTCCTCCCTTTTTTATGACGTAATTGCTGTAGTGAATAATTGCCAGAAAAGTGTTTTCGCAGAATGTTATTTCATCACTTAACATTTATGTGACATTCTGGCATAATTACTGACGAAATCCTTGAATTACGACCAAAGCATGTCAAAGTGGCCTTTGACAACCAAATTCTTATCAATGAATTCTTAAATCCAAGTGAGATGAGATCAGAGTGAGACAGATGAGGTTACAGTGACCTCGACCTTTAACTTCCAAATTTTCACAAGTACAAAGTGGACATCTGTGCCAAATTTGAGGAAAATTTCTCATGGCCTTCTTGGGATACTGCATTCACAAGAATGAGATGAAAAAGGTCACAAAGACCTCAACCTCTGACCACTGAATTCAAACCAATTAATTCCTAAATCCAAGTGGACGTTTGTGCCAAATTTGAGGAAAATTCTTCAAAGCCTTCTTTAGATTCTGCGAGCACAAGAATGAGACAGATGCAAAGTCACGGTGACCTTGAACTTTGACCACCAAATTTTTTCATTGTTAAGTCAAAGTGAACATTTGTGCCAAAGTTGAGGAATTTCCCTTATGACCTTCTTCAACTACTGCTTTCATGAGAATGAGATGCGCAAGGTCACAGTGACCTTGACCTTTGAACCACCAAATTCTAATAAGTATTTCCTTAAGTCCAAGTGGATGTTTGTGCAAAATTTGACGAAATTCATCAAGTAGTTCTTAAGACATCATGTTCAGCAACCTGAGAAACATAATAACTGCAGTCACAGCTGTTGTTGAGACATAAAAACATAAAGAATCTAAAAGGCTGCAGCAAATGTAGAGACCACAGTCGAGAGGAAAATATCGTTCGACCACAAAAACACTAAAAAAAACAAGTTTCCCTCTTTGCTGAGCATCAGCACAAAGCTCTGCCTCCAGTTCTCTCTGACCTATTTCTGTTCCAGTATCAAGAGAGCCCACTGTGTCTCTGTCCCAAAATGCTCTTATTTCTACAGACTTCCATGAGCCTGATGAGACAATGATTGGTGTATTTTAAAATTTGAAATGTTCACTTCTTGTTAATAGTTTCACTTTAAGGCCAAACAGTCCTGTCTTTACAGGTGTCATAGCATAGCATTTTGGTTTTTGTTACAAAACACATGTTGGGGTTTTTAAATAAACAATATGTCCAATAATGTCACACACATATATTTTATTATATAAAACAAAACAAAACAAAACAAAACAAAACAAAACAAAACAAAACAAAACAAAATAAAATAAAATAAAATAAAATAAAATAAAAACTACGGAAGAAAAAAACAAAACAAAAAAAATAAAAATACATTCCCACACTCGCACACACCTTCTCCAGCTGGGCAGTGATGTCGTCAAGACTGAAGTTGGAGGCCAGAGCCGGTCTCCCATGATGCCCGGTGGGAGCTCTGATGGTGCCGGCAGGTGACGCTCTGGTGCTGCTGCTGCTGCTGCTCGCCCCGCTGCTGCCGCCTCCACCGCTGACGCTGTTACTGCTGCTACCGCCACCGCTGCTGCCCCCTGCTGGCTGCTGCCTGCTACTGCGCCCTGCAGGAGGCTTCTGACGGACCTGGAGACACAAAGAGAGATTAACATTGACTCGTTATTTTCATTATATCAATGATTTGTTCAATTCTGCTATTTTTTAAATGTCTTTTGTGTTCTTAGGCCGTGTTTTGCTTGAACTATGTTACATGGTCTCCGGTGGTCCTGCTCTGTTTTGCACGTGTTCATAAACTTTCAGGAAACAAGCACAAATACAGATGACATGAATGCAGAGTCGTGGTTTATTGTTAAAAAGATTTGATACTGTGTAGAAAGTGGCTGAATTTTGGGGCTGCTCTGTTTCTGCAAAAATTGGATATCAGCGAGATTAGTGATGATTGGGTAGAAGATATGTATTTATCCTTTCATTTTACTTTGCGTCATTCCCTGTTTTTTTTCTTTATATCTAAATGTGCAAAACTCAAACTTTGGTTAATGTTTGGTTTGAGTACCCTTTTAATTCTCCGTTCATTTCATGTTTAATTCTTCATAGGTTCATTGTCCAATATAAAATTTTGTGGATGATAAATCTGTGTACCTTAGTGTCGGTCAAACCGAGGCGGGCCATGCCGCCCGCACTGTTGGGTTTGGTGTTGATGGTGCTGAGTTCCTGTTCGATGGAGCAGAGATCCGCCATGAGAGCGTCGAGGTCCACGTTCTCCCCCTGATTCAGCGCCTCTGCAGGCAAAGAGACATCAGCATGTGAGACCAAAAGAAGAGAGACGGAGCAGGAGAGGAAATGTGTGTTTAAAATGAATCAAACTGCAAAGGAGAAAGGTGTCGGACCGTTGATGTTGTAGATGGAGAATCTGTAGGAGAAGTTGGCCATGTTGGTCTCCTGTCTGAGGGGAGCTTTCTGCTGAGGGGGCTGCTCCGGACGACCGTCATCCAAACTCTGCACAGACACAACATTATAACTTCTGTGTCACAACAGGCTGCTGAACAATAATTAGGTAAGTGTGTATTCTGACCTTAACATTATTTATATGCACATTTTCCAACACAAGCCATACAAACTTGAATGCTCATTGGTTTTAACGATCATCCCATCATATGTAGTTTTGTAATAAAGAAAGGGTGTGGCCTATAGTTACTAACACCCTACATTTGGGTGTGCATAATTATTAGTCAGCTTCAGTACCTCAGGGAAAATCTGCCAAAAAAGAGATTTCAAAAACTGTAAAACAGTCTTCAAAAAGCTAAACTACTGATGTGTGACCACAGGACAATCGAACATTTTGTTAAAATAGCCAAGAGGGTCACAAAGAGGAGGAGAGTTGGAGGGGCCCTTTGTTTGTTCATGCACAGGGGCCCTTTGTACCATTATTCACCCATGATCCAACTAAATATATAACATTATTTGAAGCCTGTTTCCCTTTACTTAACTATTTTAAAACCTTGTCATTTGAATAATATGTAGCTGTTATATATGTTTTGGTTCACTTATGTACTGAACAACAGCCAAGACTGGTTATTTCTATTTGTCTGGTTTATTTTTTTATTTACCATTATTATTATTATTATTATCATATTAACTTTTTTTAATATGTATTTTTTTTCCTACTTTGGTTATTTGTGTAAACCTGGATGGGAGGGTGTGGATGGGCATCTGCGTAAGTGACAATCAGGTATATACATGTATTCACATGTCAAATGATTAGATTTCGAAAATATGAATGAAGTTGGAAAAAAAACAACCTCTTGACTTGACTGAGGGCATTTTACTTGTTCAACAATAAAAATAATCCTGAAAAATACAATTTGCCTAATAACTGTGCATGCTGTGTAGATAAAATTCAGTGATGCAAACATGCAAAGTCTAATAATATAACATGCAGATCAGCTCTGGACCTCTTACTTTGTGTACCTGCGTGAGTTTGTCCAGCTCTCCCAGCCAGGCTCCAAACATCTTATCCAGGTCCTGGTCCTCCTTATCGCTGTCCTCTTCTTCCTCCTCCTCTTCCTCCCTGACCTCCACCTCCTCATCTGACAGCTGATCCATCTATAGAAAAGAGGTAAAACGAGAAGGAAAAATGAAGAAAGTTAAATCAGCTTCAGTTTCAGGACAGTGATTGTTCAGCTCCATCTAGTGGCCAACAGTCTGCACTACACTAACAACTGCGACCCGCTTCAACCCGTGAATCAGCATCATTACAAGCAACCAAAATAAGACAGTCAGGGTCACAATGACCGGACGACAATGGGGACAAATAGTCCTGACATCGTTCCACAGAAGATTTCAGGAAGCCACATAAGAAGCTTTCTTTGAGCTTTTTAAAAGCCTCTTGGAACACATTTAAAAAGCCGCAATAAAAATTCAAAGATGACAATAAAAAGGCTGTTTGCGACAGATTACAGCTGCTGGAAGTCATTAAAATATAATAAATGGACAGAACCAGGAATGCAACAGTTACAGAGACAAAGTGCAGCTGTATTTCATAAACCAGACGAGACGCAGAATGAGTCAACACTGTCCCTGAAAAACGACATGACCCATTAACACTTTAAAACCTGGATCAACATCAATTTATGCTGCATTCAGATGCCTTTAACAAGCTGTTTGACCCTTGAAACCTAAGCAAATTGATTAGATTTATCATGAGTAAAAAGGTAAATAGCTAATTTGGTAAGAAATGTTATATTGCAAGAACTAGCAAAAAGTGACAAGCAAATGATTTGAAAATTAGTTCAAAATGGGGGAATTTATTTTTTTTAAATGAGGGAAAATGTTCAGAAAAATATATTTATAATTTTTAAAACCATATATTTAAAACTATGTCACTGAAAAAATGTACACATATATTTTATACATATTTTATATAGGACATTTGTTGTTACTTTTTGTCTCCCTTTTAAAAAAAACTTTCTTGCACATTTTGGGGCCATGTCTTGTCGTGTTGCTCATTGCTTTCTACCCATATGTTGTTTTTTTTAATAAACCAACTTGCTTAGGCTTCAAGGGGTTAAGGCATCTTCATTTTCAGACATTGTAAGTGCTCTAAAGAAAGTAAAGAACATAATTCTCTATCCTTGGTCCAACTTGTCCTCAGATTGACCCAAAATATTCTAATATTAATGATCCCCAGTTGGTGCTGTCTTTTTGTGATCCTCTGATCTTTCCCAAAGCACCGTTAGGATGTGAGCTCCTTCACAACAAATACCAGAATCAAAAGACATGAAATTAGCAGAGTGCACATATTCTCCCAGGAGGTTAAAGACATGTTTCACTCCCGGAAAGATGGTCTTTTTTTCTTAAAACTGGGCTGTTTCTGATGTAAAAGCCATAAACACTTTATAAACTGGTGACCAGAGGAAACAGCAAAAGGGGCTGTGGCATTTTTTGCTCAAGAGGCAAAAAAAACCACAACAACTACCAGAATGCACTGCCCCAAAAGGGACCAATACACACTCCCAGTGGTATGTGAGTTGCTCGAGTTGCTTGATCTAAAAAAGACAACAACATGGTGGCTAACTGTTAACAGTCTAATATTTCCATTTAACAGTGAGTAAAAATATTTTTTTGGAGTTTTTCGGGGATTGTGTATTGTGTGTTTTTGTTAGTATCACATTAGAATATGCATATCATGATGACCCATAAATATGTCTGACTTCAACATTTTTTCCTGATCAAACAACAGAAAGCCTGAGTGCAGCAGCACTGATTACAGAGAGCCAGAAAAAGGGGAAGAAAAGGTGGAAGGTGGACTATTGCAGAATCTTTATGTAAGTCATTAAAGCCTCTGGAAACATGGCTTGAAATAGTAAGGATGCACATATTATATCAAAGTTGAGTTGGGTGCTTTTTATTATGCATGTAAGACCCTAAATTACCCATTAAGAAAGTATTTGGTGATTTTTGGGTCCCAGAGACTTAAATAAGTTGCTCAGAACACTTTGTCACTTCTCGAGCCACAATATTTTCTAACAAGATCACCTGAACAGCCTGACCTACGGGTCAACTAGCGGGAGTGGGTCGACCCATGCATCACCACCACCCACAATGTTAAGATACAAAGCTGGTTAAAAATCTATGACTCATGACACTTTTACACTGCGGGGTGAAATTAACTCTGCAGCCAGCGGACCATCAGGACTCTAGACAGTCTTGTTCTTGACCTTTTGTCTTTGTATCATTCTGCATATTTCTGATATTTTGTAGCCAAACTTTCCTTGCACTGAGCAAAATAAATGAATAAAAATGTTTAAGATTTTCATAACTATTAAACACCAATACTTTAAAAAAAATCCTGATATTTAGAAGGTCAAAAAGCCTATTTGACTTCTTTCAGAAAGACGGTCTCTCAAAAAAAACCCCACAACAATCATAAAGGTGATTTATAACAAAAGAATACAAGAAGCAGGATGAGGAAATTCAGGGGAAAGGTTATGAGAGATTAAGACTCTGTGTGTGTGTGTGTGTGTGTGTGTGTGTGTGTGTGTGTGTGTGTGTGTGTGTGTGTGTGTGTGTTTTAAACTGTTTATGTAACAACACTGAGAACAAGTCAACATACTTTTGGAGTGTTGCTGTGATTAATGACGGCAATAATGATCCTTCACTAAGACACACGCAGGCATGCATGCACACACGCACACACGCACACACACACACACACACACACACACACACACACACAGATATGAAAATAAATAGCGGCTCGAGCTGGAACACAGATCAGAGACAAAGACGCAGCAGCTGCTGAATTCTTCTCTCTGTGTTGATAACCAGTAGCAAATATTTTCTCACCCTGAACACGATGTAATACATCTTTAAATGATTTATCAAACTAAAAACTTTGTGTGAAAATAACTTATGATTTATTAAACAGAAGGGATCGAAAGTTTAGTGCATGAAAAGTAAACATTCTGTACGCTGATTTGACAAAGTAAATAAATGAAATTTCAATTTCCAAAAGAGCATATCAGTAATTTAATCTCTTTAACCCTTTGAACCTTCAGCAATTTGGCTTGATTTCTTTCAAAAACACAGGAAGCAGGCAATGAGCAAAGAAAAAATAACCCCCAAATTAGCAAAAAAGAAAAAAGTAAAGAGAGAAAAAACTACTTTTTAAAAAAAGCAAACAAGACCTGAAAAACGTGAGTTAAAAAATATAATAATTATATAAGTAATAACTTCATAACTAACTTAAGTAAGTTAACTTAATAGTAGTAACTTCACAAGTGATTTTGAATAAGTTATTATGATAATTATAAATAATAAAAAAATAATTATTTTACATTTGTAAATGTGATAATTGGCTAAAAATAGTTTTTCCCTCTTTTTCTTTTGCATTTTTAAAATAAGTTGCTCATTGCCTTTTTTCCCATGTTAAAAAAAAATATATATATAAAAAATTACAGCAATCTGCTCCGTGTACAAAAGTTACAAAAGTTAAAATACTGGTGACAGGCGTCTGCAAGCAACAGAAAAAAGTGATGTTGCTTCTGGTTTCAAATGATTAATGAGCTCTCTCTCTCACCTCCTCCCTTCATCTTCATCTCACCTCCCTCCTGTATGCTCTCCTCCTCCCGCCTCTCCTCACCCCTTTTTCTCCCTCTCCTCCTGATCTCCACCCAGGCGACCCCGAAGGATCGCCCAGGGCACAGTGTGCTATTCCTGGGTAGCTGTTTTGTCGGCGCCCCCCCGTCCCTCTCAGGGGAGACACAGCTAGCCAACACACACACAAGATTAGAGAGCAGTGTGTCACACACCCACATACAAACACATTGAAACACACACACACACACACACACACACACACACACACACACACACACACAGAGGAGCGGCGCTACAATTAGATCCCTGTGGTTAGCAAGGTCTGTCATTTAGACTGGAGGATAGGGCGAGTGTGTGTGTGTGTGTGTGTGTGTGTGTGTGTGTGTGTGTGTGTGTGTGTGGTTTGGGGGGACTGCTGAGGGATTAGAGGAGCGTTGTGAAAACTCTCACAGCTGCGCTCTCGTACAACAATCGGCTGTTTCCACGCAGGCCAACAAATGAACCTTTTTTCTTTGCAGGCAAAAATCTAAACGGGAAGCAAATTCACTTCACGTTGCCTCTGAACTCGCCTTCCTCCTCGGATGCAGCTTTTTTCTCTCCGGCAAAAACTGCTCAAAGCAAAGCTGCTGCCAAACACAGAAACTGATTAAAGTGCCATGAAATTGTGATGCGTTTTTGCAACTCTACTATGAGTACAGCTGTGTATGTAACAGGTGATAATTTTATTATTTATCATTTTTCTTTATAATTACATTAATCCTTTGAAATCTGAAAAACATAAGCAAACATAAGGCAACAACGTGGACCAAAAATTAGCAAAAAAAATGTTGAAAAATTGCAAGAAAACTTTTTGAAAATAAGAAAATAAATGCTGAATTTTTTAAAAATATATGTATTTGTTTTATACATTTTATTCTGTATTTTTCTGTGACATAATTTTAAATATATGAAATGATGAGTTAGCGAGGTCTGGTCAGTCGTCTGTGACCGACAGAGTTTTACAGTTGTGCTGAATATTATTTTTTTTAACATTTTAACATTTCTATTGTATATTTTTATAAAATTTCAGGAGGGTATGAAAGTATGAGATATTACACACTGCCCAAGCGTGCTAACCGGTTTAATACATACTTGGCAGTTAACCCACTAACCGCTGACATCTTTTCTTTTTTAGGTGTTATCATCCCATAATAATGTCGCTGCATGCAGGGGCCACCTTCAGACCTCAAACTAGAAGCTCTGTGTGGAGGAATGAGGTGAGGTGACTTTATTTGTACCTGTTGGTAGTTTGTTTTGCAGCACAGCAGAGAGAGCATCCACGTTAGTTTACAACATTAAACCAGAGAAACACCGACAGAGAACAGACCGATAACAGACAACGCAAACACCAAAGCTTACAAGAAACAAGAGAAGCTAAAGCAAAACTGCTAAATCAAATGTAGCCCAAAAGGCAGATAAATAGTTCTATTAATAAATATAAACATTTAAAAATTAGTGTGCATCCCATGTTAGGCTTTATTTCAACGAATGATTGCGGTTGGAACAAAGCCGTTCCTGTGGCACTTTTCCGAAACCCAGGTGCTTCAAACGTTCGCCCAGCCGGCAGGAGCTGAAACTCCTCATTAGGGGCTGCGAGTTAAACAGCATACAGGGACTCGATGCTCAGCTGTGACTCACCAATCAGGCGACGGGACCATTTAAAAAAGACTCAGTCTGCTCCTGTCTTTCAGTGTCAGATTGCCAGACCATGCCAGCAAAGAAAAGGATCAAACCCACTCAATAAAAGCACGATAAAATAGCGTGAGCACGGTTTGTGGAAGTTCGTCAGCTTCCTCAGGCAGAAAAGACGTTGGCGGCTCTTCCTGCACAGAGCCTCACAGTTTGCTTCCAGCGTAAGTGAGCTGTCAATAACAGTGCCGAGATATTTATACGTTTGCACAAGTTCAACAGTTTGACCCTTAATTATTGTATCTTCAGGTGTGCCAGCATTTTCCTTAAGATCAATGAGCACAGCTTTCATTTTTGATACGTCGAGGTCGAGATTTGATGTTTCACACCATCTGACAAAATGATCGACAATCGGCCGCTCCCTTTGTCCTGCAGCAGACTGACAATTACTGCATCATCTGCGCACTTTAACAATTACACGCTGAATGGAAGGAAAGCAGCTGTCAGAAAATAAACGTGGAGAAAATAACAAAAGTTCAACAAGGAGACAGAAAAAAGATCCTACAAGTTTTGCTGAATTCATGTGACGTCAGAAGGTCGGAGTCGTTCTTCTGACTGTCTTCATGTGCCAGCCTATCGATATATTATTTTATTTTTGATATATTTCATATATTATATATTTTATTTATTTATTTTTTTTACTTTTAATCTAGGTCACTCTACATGGTCAGCAGTTAAAATGATTTATTTATTTATTATATTATTTAATATGTGAATTCATAAAAAAATTTCTTACCATTGACCAAACATTGACTTTTTCCTGCCGTATTTACACATTTATGTCGTCAAGGCGGCAACTAAAATAACGTTGTTATCAATGTCAGTATACTCGCCTGGCTGCTTTACAGTTAAAAGTCTGCTTGCTTGCTACAGATAATAGATGCATTTACTAAAATCTGACGCTACTAGCAACAAAATAACTAAATATATAATTTTTTTTAGTTTATTGTTGACATTTTTCATGCTTTCCGCCATTTCTGCTGCCCTGAAACGTCGCGCAAACGTCACCCAATCTCACTTGTAATTACGACTTTAGAGGACTCTCTTTAGGTGCTCGTAACTTGTAAATATGGTAAATATGATATTTCCAGGGAGCACCTGAAGGCAGCATTTGTCCACTCTGTATTAAACTGCTTTCAGCTGTTTATCAGACAGCATTTAATGCACCAGAAAGATCTCAAAACCAGCACTCTGTCAAACTGTGCTCCCTGTCAAACACAGCTGAGACAGCAAGTCCTGCTCATGGGCTGTAAGTGCTGTGTGTGTGTGTGTGTGTGTGTGTGTGTGTGTGTGTGTGTGTGTGTGTGTGTGTGTGTGTGTCCAAAGTAAACAGTAATTACTTTACTGCAGCAGCCACACTCCTCCTGTCTGTCACACTGAAACCATACAATCATCCTCCCATCCTTCATTCCTCCTGCTTCTCCTCTGTTTTTCTTTCCGTTCCTCCTCCTCTGTCACTGTTTTCCTCCCTCCCACTTCTCGTCTTCCTTGCTTTTCTTTTCCAGCCTCCCTCCTCGTCTCCTTCACTTCATCACTCCTCGTTTTTAATCAGAGGGAGTGAGACGATAAATACAAAATTTATTACTGCAGTTTCTTTACTTTCTCTTGCAACAAGAGAGCGTTAAACTAAGAGAGGAAAGAAGAGGAGAGGAGAGAGGAGAGGAGAGGAGAGGAGAGGAGAGGAGAGGAGAGGAGAGGAGACAAGTGGAAAGCAGAGGAGATTTGAAAGGAAATGAGAAAAGGAGAGGAGACAAGTGGAGAGGAGACAAAACAAAGAGAGGAGAGGAAACAAGAAGACAAGAGTGACAGAAGAGAGGAGAAGAAGAAACAAGTGGAGGGTAGAGGAGCCTGGAGGAGATATGAGGAGATACGAGGAGAAGGTTAAGTGGAAAGGAGAGGAAACAAGTGGAGAAGAGAGGAAAAGAAATGTGTAGAGGAGACAAGAAGAGATAAGAGAGGAGGAGACAAAGGTAGAGGAGAGAAAAGGGAGGAGGGGAAGGGGAGGACAACATACAAAAGGAGACACATGGAGATAGGACAAGAGTAAAGGACAGAGGAGGTTAAAGTAGACACGACACTCGGAGAGGAGATGGGAGGAGATAAGAGTAGAGGAGGGAAGTGAAGAGGAGACAAATGTAGAAGAGAGGATAACAGAAGAGGAGACAAGCAGTGAGGAGAGGAACGAAGAGGACAACAAAACAGAAAACAGGACAAGAGGAGAGACATGGAGACGGGACAAGAGGAAAGGAAAGAAGAGATAAGAGCAAAGAAGAGATGAGGAGACAATAAAAGAGGAGACAGGAGGAGGCAGGTGGAGAGGAGAGCAGAAGAAGAGCGTTCTGAAAAAGCTGCACTGTCGCCAACATTTTCTCCTCCAACATCTGCTGCTTTAGTGCCCCTGAGCAACACACTCCATCTGTACTGGGCAGCTCCCAGTTTCCCACAGCGCAGCACGCAGCCTGCACTGGTCCATCACCACAACAAGACGACTACAGAGGAGGCTCTAAAGGAGCTCCTTCATTCAGTGTGGCCCGTTCCCACGGCTCTATATCAGGACATCTCACA
>NC_142185.1:33636670-33726670 GCF_026936395.1 Plectropomus leopardus | reverse complement strand
AGAGAGCAACGAGCAAAAAAAAAAAAGAATTGGAAAAATGTTACAAGAAAATTACCTGAAAATAAGCAACACACAAAGAAAAGAAAAAAAAGTTTTAAAAAAGAAAAAAGAAAATTACCTCAAGAAAGTGCTTTTTTTTCTCTTTAACATAATTTTAAATATATAATTAAGAATTAAGAGAATTATAAATATAGTTTTATGGAAATTTTGTCCATTTTTTATCAATACCTATTAAAAAGGGGAAAAAATAATCATTATCATTAACGTCTAATAATAATAATTTCTCACTCTATCTCTGTTAAAAAAATATTAAAAAAAACAACAAAAACTGTTTTTCTGGTCATTTTCACCTTTTCCTAATTTCTGGCAATTTGTGGGACATCGCTTGCTAAGTTGCTCACTGCCTTTTTAGCAACGTTTTCAAAAGAAATCAAATCAATTTGCTCAGGTTTTAAAGGTTTAAATGCACGTCAGCGGCGTATGAACACAAGAAAACTGACGTCATTCCAGGTTTCAAAGGGTTAAAGCAAAACAAAACTATCGTTTGCTGACACCCCCGATCGTCGTCACCTTCAACCATAACACTCTCGTTCTGTGGGAAACACGGGCGTCTGTGTTATGAAGGTAAAACTGGTATCAGAACATGCTAGTCTCACTCAGACTCATGTATGTGCGCCGCATAAAAAAAATTCAAAATGTTCGTATTGTGATTCATAACTGAGGTCACAATCAAACAGGAAGCGGAACGGAGCGAGGCGGAGGAAGCAGAGGACGAAGCTCAGAGCCGCCTGCTGATCCAGCAACAATGATATCACTTCCCCTGAGACCCGCAGGAGGGATTACATCATTTCCTCTCGATTCCCTCCCTCATATCGACATCTGCCTCCGTCTCTCAATACGAAGACGAGAGATTAATACAGAGAGAGGGGGAGGGAGGGGGGTGGAGACAGACGCTGTGCTGCTCCCAATTTTCTCCCCTCAGCTACATCGCGCTGCATTTTACTCTGAATACTTCACAGTACTGTACTCTGCCCTGCTGACCCACACTGCTATATATATATAAATATATATATTCTGAGTGTTGAGTCTTTGCCTCCGTGAGGTTTTCTTCAGCAAACAAACAGAACGAAGGGAGCCGGCTGCATAAAGTGTCCTACATTTTATTTGGGCTACGCAGCCGAGAGTTCATTCATGTCTTCACCTCGGTTTTGTTTTGTTGTGCGCTGCCAAAGGTAGCGGCACACTGTGTGAGTCATAAACACATGCACATGCACATGCACGTGCACTTTTTTATGAGAAAAGCCATTCAAACCGGATGTTTGTACGCATGTGATGTGGCCAAAATTATGCCCCATTGTGTGTTTGTGTGTGTGTCTGTGTGTGTGTGCATTTGAGCCCCGAGGCTGATCCCTGGGGTATTCAGCTGCCAGTGTGTAACAAGATACACACACACACACACACACACACACACACACACACACACACACACACACACACACACACACACACAGTGGCAGTGTGTTCCAGATTTAGGGACAGAACAAATGAGTTCTATTTTTTGCATCAAAAGAAACAAACAGGAGGCAGCAGGAAGTTGATTCTACTGTAACTGACTGGATTTTCCGTAGATGCATTAAAGTTAGTTAAACACGATGTGTCAGAGTCACTCGGGCTGCCAATTTGCTCCTGTGGACCAAAATATTTCCACCATAGTGAACCCAGTAATGAGCCCTAAAACGCAGAAACAGGTTAGCATTTCAACCTCTCCAGTTCCCTTATCTTAAGTTAAGTGTTTTTTTTAGCAAATCTTTGGTTAGAAGCCTTTAATAAGGTGGTTAACACAAGCTGAAGAGACTTAGTGTTACCGACTGTTCGGATGTTTCTTTATTTATGTTTTTGGGCTGGAACTCCACCTACTGTACAGACTCTGGCTCCAAATGACGTCACCAGCTAAAGACGGCGGCGGCCGTATCTGTGATATTTTGGCTTCGCTCCACTTGCGCAGGTAGAAGTGGGGATGCGTCGTCCATCTTCATACGCAGTCTATGTTCCTGACCGATAGACCGATAGTTGCCACTTGAGACAATAGTTGCACTGATTTTCATGACAATCCACCCTAATGTAGTTGATATTTTACTGTGGAACATCCCCGGAGCCGCTGCGCTACGACAGCACGACGTAAATACTACAATACTGCGTATTAATCTGTTAAAGCATTTTAGGAACACATACATTCACACGTATGAGACTGCGTGCTGCTGCACTGATGCCCTACGCTTCTGATTAGACATTACTATAAATATATCTGTACCTTGCTTTACGTTGCCAAGCCTATACAGCTCCTTATAATAAACTGAGAAACGAGGCCACTCCCTCAAAATACCCACAACCACACCGCGTGTGTATTTATATGTATACACACACCGCTTTGATATGATCATCAGCCCTGCACGAGCGGTGCAGCTGTGTGTGTGTGTGTGTGTGTGTGTGTGTGTGTGTGTGTGTGTGTGTGTGTGTGTGTGTGTGTGCAGCTAAACTCACTGTAAAGTTGAATGATAACAGGGCAGCATCCCACACACACGCTCACACTCACACACACACACACAAATACGCACAAACACACACAAACACACTTTACGTTTCTGAACAAACTGACTGATCTTCACAGAAAAACCAACATGTTCCCTCCTCATGTACACACACACACACACACACACACACACACACACACACACACACACACACACCATATGACACTTGTCGCTCAGAGGGCCTCAGTGGTGGTTCTTTACAAACTGAAGACAAAGTTCACGAGCACAAACATTTGCATTAAAAGAGAAATATCTATGAGCCAAAAAAGAGAACTTTCTGAGCGTAAGTTGTACAACCGGACTTGCTAAATAAAAACACCAACATATAGAATCTGCTCCTAATTTTTACATTTAAAAAACATTTAATGATGCCGCTCCTTGAGTTTTGAGTCATTCTGCAGCAAATTTCAGGCTGAGGGTGCAAAATACCCAAAAGCCAGTTTCTGTCCGAACATTTAACACAGAAAGCATAAACAGGTCCTGCGAGCGCAAATTAATTCCCTGACTTTTCCAGGCCTGGAAAATAGAAATGTGAAATTCCATGACCTTTCCAGGTTTATCATGACTGTGGGACCCCTGCCTTTTATCAAAATTCTAAATTTTAGTTTTACAATAATTTCTTATTATTACCCTTGCCGACCATTTGGCACAAGATGACCAGCGAGCATGAGTTCACAGTGTTTAATGGTGAGCTCTTGTTAATTTTTGGAGACAACACAGAAACTTTACTATTCAGAACAAAAAAAAGTTCAAACGCACAAACGGTATCATGTCACTTTTCCACTGTTTCTACCGAACCCCTTCAGGCTGTTACGTTAAATGACATGACTTGCGTTTTAAGTATCCAGGAATTAGTTTGCGCTGAACCACAGATTTATATTTCTGGCTCTCAAGAGTTGGCTGCGGGTAAACGATGGAGCCTCTTGCCGCAGAGACATTTAGTTTTCCACAGATCTCAACAGGGATGGAACATAAAGAACACAGAAGCCCATAAGAGGCTGGGAATGATTAATCGTCATAAAGTCACTACGAGAACATTTATTTTGGAAACCTCTACGTAGCTCCGTGACCATCAGCGGCCTGATATTTACATACTGAAGCAGAGCAAGTGATATACAGGACGTTAATAGAAAATATGCTGTGCTTTGGGTATGCCGCAGCTATGAACACTGTGGGATAATCGCTAATGTTACACGGCGTGTCTGAACCAGATGTCAGCTCAAACCTTTCCAGACCCCAAAGACCAGTTTAAATAACATTACAGCCGAGAGCTGAGAGGGGGCGGCTCTAAAGGTGGGCCGCGTGAAGCCATAATAGTAGTGGCAGTGGCAGAGCCAATCCTAACATTTTGGAAACATTACCGAACACACTACATGGCCAAAAATATGTGGACACTTTTAAGTTTTCCACACGTGCTTGTTGGACCATGTGAGCACAGCCGCCCTCTTTCATTCCCTTAACCACACTCTTGAAAAGGTCAGCGTTGGGTTAATGATGTATATCCAAACCCCGTTTGTATCCAAGTCTTTTATAATGTTTCAAAGTAGGTGTGTATCTTCTTTTTCTGACCAGAAATGTGGGCTTCTCCTTTGGGCATGCTGATTTGGGTATTATGCACCTGTTTGTGACCGTAAACAGCCAAGAGGCCACGACGCAAAATATTCTGAATGCACTGCAAACATGTCCAAAGAAGGCTCCTAAAACATTCACGATATCAACATATCCTACAAGTCTTAACCCTACGATACCTGGGAAAATGGACTTTATTTCTTTATTTCTGCACCAGTCAAGATACTTTTGGCCTTATAGTGTGACAGAGTACAAAACTCTGTAAAGTGAACGCTATCAAACAATCAGGCAGCAGCGAGCACGCACAAACACAAAGCAGAACTTTCCACATGTGACAGCGAGATATGAAGCGATAAGAGTGGATTTAAAGCTGTTTACCTTTGGTCTGCTAACGCTGCTCAGTCCAGCTCCAACACAGATCACAGTGGAGGAATTCAATCAGCCTGCAGACACACACACAGAAAGAGAAAATTTATTATTGTACATGATCATATTTCCTCTGGACGCAGAGAGAAGCAAACGTACGTCTTCCATCCTGCTGACAGCACTATATGAAAACCACAGTCTGACAATTGGCTTTGGTTAGGCTGATGTTTAAAGATTTGGGGATTGTAGATAGGGATAGTTTTTAACGGAACACTGTCATTTCGGGAGATTTATTGATATAAATAACGTCTGATAAATTTAGATTAAATTGCAGTTTTACAGACGAGAATGTATGTAAATTATCTGTCTTCTTTGGTTCAGGACTGAGAGCTGTCTGTTGCCTACAGCAGTGATGCTCAACTTATAGCCTGCGGGCCAAATCTGGCCCCCAATAAGGTGCTGGCTGGCCCCCCAACTACTTTGTAATTCACAATAAAAATAAAGTGATTCACAGTGGGAATGTTTTTGTACATTTAGTTTACATAAAGTGCCAGAGTGCATAAAGCTTTAAATATAGTCTGTTCACCAAAAAAAGTGCCAGCTGAGGATTCCCCCACACATTCAGACAGAGGTCCTCGCCGAGACCCTAATGTCCAGAAAACCTAAAAACTTCAAAAGTTACAAGAACGTCCTGAAATCCTAGAAATGTCCTAAATCTTAGAAATGTCCTGAAATCCTCAAGACTTCCTAAAATCATAATAAAGCGTCCTTAAATCTGAGAAAATCCCTTAAAATCCTAGAAATGCCCAGAATCCTAGGAATGTCCTAAAATCCTAGTCATTCTAAAATTCTAGAAATGTCCTAAATTCCTAAGTACGTCCTAAATCCTAGGAACCTCCTAAGATGTCCTATAATCCAATAAACATCTTAAAGTCTTAGAAATGTCCTGAAACCATAGACACCCTAAAATCCTAGAAACCTCCTAAAACTTGAGAAAAGTCCTTAAGTGAAATACTGCTAAAATACCCAAAATGTCCTAAAATGCTAGAAACATGTACGAGGATGCTGTGACTGGCCCCTGGCAGCCTGTGATTTTGAATAAGTGGCCCCCAAGCAAAGTAATCTGAGGATCCCTGGACTATAGCTTAGCACAAAGACTGGAGGCAGCTCATCAAAACACACACACACACACACACACACACACACACACACACACACACGCACGCACACACACACACACACACACACACACACACACACACACACACACACACACACACACACACACCTGACAGCTGTCTACACACCAAATGTACAGTCAGCAGGTGGCACTAGTGTGTGTGTTTCCCTCTTGCTGAGCAGGCTGGATGTGTGTGACCTAAAAATAACTGACAGGCAACAATATTTAAATACACTTCCGTCCTCTCTCTCTCTCTCTCTCTCTCTCTCTCTTTCCCAAAGTGTCCTCGTGTCTCTCGACCCACTGCTCTCCTTCACATCTGCTCTCTGCCTCTTTTCTTTCCCTTTCACTCAATTTTTTACTTCGAAGCCGCTCGTTTTCCTTCTTTTTGACCTGCGTTTGCTGATTCAGCTGGAATTGGTGACATTTCACTAAATCATCACAGCTCATTACGTCGGGACGTCATCCAGTCAGATTCAATCATGCCGTAGACACATCTGACCTTTACCGGGAATTCACACACACACACACACACACACACACACACACACACACACACACACACACACACACACACAGTGAGTGATGGAAGTGTGTCTGTCAAAGTTAAAGGGATAGTTTGTATCTTTTGAGTTTGCTTTTGCAACGAAATTAGTTGGGCTGCATCCGGTTGCCCGACTCGCCTCAGAGCTGGTATGATTTTATGCGCAGTGACTGCAGGTTCTGAAGCTTTGAATATTCATGAGTGAATCTCTCTGAAGCTTCGAAGCCAATTAAATGGTATTCTATGCAGCCATAGTAGCTAAAACATGTTTTGTTGCTTTCCCATCATCAGCAGTGCATTGCCTAGCTTCCATTTCGGCGTTCCAGCCTGTTTCTCCAACCTGACTGACATCTACCGTATGTAACACAGGTTTACAGGTTTGAGTTTTACAGATTAAAACTCAAATTGCGCAAATTGAGGTTGGATAGAAAAGTCTTATCACAATAATTTTGTCTCCTCAGTCGATATTGATATATATCATGATATACATCAAATCACTATTTCTGTCAAGCTTAAAGGTTCCCTTTGACTCCTAAGTGAGATATGAAGATATCATAACCAGTGATGCATGACAGCGATTATTTCAGCTGATACCGATAAACTGATAATTTCTAGCTTCTCGTGGCTAATAAGATACTGATAACCGATAACTCCTTTTTCGTTGTTATCTCATATTTCAATTGAGGAAAAGTTATATCGCAATTGACATCGTTTTATCGCCCAGCCCTAATTTCAGGCGATTACAAAAAGCCTTATTTGGAAACATTTTTTTTTGGCTTTTAGAGCTCATGTGAGCTGAAACACCAGGTGGCGATAATGCGACTTTATATGCCAAACGCCACTAAGCCCAAAGAATAAAGTCACATGACATTCTACAAAACATGGCTCGGTATGTGTGGACGGACACTCCTACAGGAGACAAAGATATGAAGGCAATATTAGATCGGCTTTATTGAGTGGCTGCAATAGAAATGAACCTACCAATGTTTTGAACATCCATCGCCATGGTTACTGGAATGTTATCGTGACAGGAAAGTCATGTAACGTCGCATAATATCACTCGACGGAAATGCAGTCATCTCGCAATTGTGTTTAATTGAAATTTCGAAAATCTCACTTACATTTTGTGCAAATCTGTAATGGAAACCAAGCTACTGTCTACAGTTAAGTACCCTATATAACCCCTCTTCAAAAGAAAATATGAATCATCCCTTTAAATATGTGTGCAAGTGTTTTGCACTGTGCATGATTTCATCTGTCACATGAATGTGTGCACGTGTGTGTCCTTCCATAAACTAATGATGTCATACAAATATAAAAAAGTGTCAACATCTTGGTCACATGCACAGAAGACAATTACACACATACACACACACACACACACACACACACACACACACACACCAATCCTTCTTGCCTAAGATCATAAACAGCTCTCATATGATCACTGGAACTACAAGAACACCATTGTTGGGACAGACATGCACTTATCTGCTCTCCACCAGCGCACTGCTCATGGGTTCATCAATGTTTCTCATTGGCTCTGCGGCATAGATCATCTAAATCAGTGTGGAGATTCCAACCAGCAACTGTCCCGTGACAGGCCGCCATCACAAACCTGCACAGCTGACTGCAATATGCCTAAAAACAAAGCTGGTGTTATTTAACTTTGTTTTCGCCAAGAAATCTCGTAAAAAAAGAGCCAATGCAGCTCACGGCTCCGGTGCCTTTGTCGTCCAGAAACGATTACATAATAAAAGTGTCCACAGCTCAGCCTGAAGGGCTTCACTAAGTAATGAAAGATCGTACGAGGACGGGCTCTCGGCTGCCCTCACAGTGCGCGTAAGTGCACAGATGTGTAGGCTGAAAAAACACTTTCAGGTTCTGAAGGTTGAGGACAATGTTTTGCTGGAAGCAACCGTGAAAACAGTTCTGGATAAAACACGACAAATTCAGTGACTGCAAATCAGACCACAAACGAGATAGAAAGCAGATACTGTAATCAATTGAATTATTATTATTATTAAGCACTTTTTTCATGTCATTTCCTTGATGTTTATTTATTTTCATTTACTTTTTCATTTCTTTTTTTCTAATTTTAGGGTCATTCCCTCTTAAGTTTCTCATTGCCTTTTAGTTTTTAAAATACATCAAACCAATTTGCTTGTTCTTAAAGGGTTAATGTCACTGCTAGCTTATTATCTATTGTAATACATCAGAACCCATTAATGTATTTATATTTTGTCTTAAAATGAGATATTTGTGAGATGAGTTGGTTTTGTGCTCAGCCAGACGTGGTTTCTTAAAGTATTACCAGTCTATAATGAATATTCCAACAGTTGTTATTTGCTTTGTTCCAAAGAGCCAGCCCCCCCCCCAAAAAACATATAAAATCTTTTGCATGCTACATCAAGATACAAAACTACATGGCAGTTGTGGTAATAGTAGATTGGAGTCTCAGACACGGCTTTTAATGTCGGCCCGTAAAAAGCTGAGCAAGTGCAATGTGAGGCGTTTCTCAGCTGGTATGAGACATGAAATCATGAGTCAGTATGTACTGATGTATTATCTCAGCATTTACATTGATGAAATGGGCTGAGGAGTATGACTTTACAAACTCAAAAGGGTTTGTTTCTGCATTTGTGCAGAATTTTGAAGAGCTCAAGCTAAATTTGGGTGTAACGTTGCCATTCTCCATTGCATAAGTTTTTAAGCTAAAGCTGCATTTCGTTTGTCTGTCTTTTAGGCGTCCTTAAAGACTGAGAGAGTGTCATTTTTATTCAGCTGTTATCTCTAAATCCTGGATGGCAAAAGACAATGAACAATCCCAAACTAACAAACCAAAACATAAATGTTTGCAGGACAGATGATCCACAGAGATGTTGGGAAGCTCTGAATCAATGACACTCATTAGGAGACGCGAACCACAACAGAATGATATTTATAGAAGTGACTGCGATAAACCCACAATCAAAAGACATTAACCACAACCAGTCCCCTCAGAGTTATTCACAGAGGGCACATGGTCAACCACGAGCTGTTTTGAAACAGTGTTATTAGCTAATTCTTCCTAATACTTTCTTGTGATGTAATCAGTTGCAACACAGCGGGACGAGGAACTGTTTTAAATGACACATCAGTTTTTAATTCCTGAAATGAGATGAGAGTGTAAAGATGTCACAACCACATCAGTTCGGTGGAGCGTTACCACATGAGGGTGGGTACATGAAGTACAGCTGTTCTGCTACCGTCAGCTAATTTCATCTAAAAACTCGCCATAGCAACCCAAACAGTCACAGTTCCATCACAGATTAACTGACATTATTGCATCCACCATTTAGTCAGATCTGTCCACAAAACAAGCACCTTTTATCGCATCCTTACATACTTCCGTCTGATCTGGAGATGCTCCTCTTAGAGCTGTTACTGAGTTTTTTGAGCTTTGATATTTTTTGGTGCTCAGTTTTGTGCTGACTAAGTTTTACAAAAAGTCTGCACATTTGGTTATCCTCCAATGACTGAAGTACCACCGAGGTGACGTTTCGAGCTACACGCCTTTCATTAGTCTGATGAAGAGCATGTAGCTCGAAAGTTGTGTTTTTTCTTCTGTTGATGAAGCCTGCAATAGCCTACTGGCTGTCTGAGGCAAATGTCTTGCTAATACAATAGAAAATAGGCAACAACGTCATGGAGCAATCTGCCAAAAGATGAACTGAAGGCGTCCCAGACAACAGACTCTACAATCAATGGGCTGCTAGATTGAAAAAAATGAAGGAATTAAACGGCCTTGATCCATATTAACACAAGGATTGGTCAGCTGTTTCAACAAGCTGCCAAATGTAACTTTGTTTTCATACCTTGTATGGAGCATGAGCACCTACACTTCAATCCATAAATTATAATTTACAAATGGATGGATACAAGATCTTTTGTACAAAGTTAAGAAACCTAATGACCAATCACAACAATTATCTTTTTCTGGTTTCCATCGCAGTGATTAACATTGGCCGTATGTTAAGGGTATTTGTTAAGGGTGGAGGGTATTTTAGTTGTTTTTCAATCTAATCATTCGTTTGTTGCAAGTAACGAACAAAGAAAGACAACAGCGACGGCTGTTAGAGGAACTAACGGCAGCTACGTAACAGTTCAACTTGCTTTTACTTATCTGTGAAAATGCTGCGAACACACGAACAAATGTCAGTAATTGTTGCTGAAGCTGATGTTTGTTTGTCTTACAGCTGCTACCCATGATGCCATGTGATGCCTCTTTGTTAAGTCCGCGACCTGAGATCCATGGTTTTGCTTCCACACTGAAAAACTAAAAAAGAAAAATTGCACTTCATTGGTGATCCGTTTCGCATGCTGGTCATTAGAACAGCTATGGCAGCTGACGATGCAGCAAATGTTTATCGTGCCTGTTTGTTTTTAAACTCTCATTGTCTATTGGTACCAGTCTCTACAGTAGCTTCCACATCCTGAAGTCCCATGATGCTTTGTGCTGCACACTACTGCTAATCAAGATCCTATACTCTATTCACAAGCTATCAATAATGGCGGAGACAACAGGCTATGTTGCCTGGAAAACATGAGGCTGAACACTGCATGCGGCTCTAGAGCAAACTTTTAAGGGCGTAGAGGCAGGTTGCACCTCATGTTGCTAAGTGACCATAAATCTGCACTGCATCATAGCACCAGAACCCAAAAGTTCAGAGCTGATCGTCTTGTCTTCCTGACGTTGTTTTTGAAATACTGTCCATGAGACGGATGTAAATCTCTGTGTAACCCTGCACTAAAATGATTAACCTCTCCATCTTGGTCACAGACTGATATTTATGGTAAAAAGGAAAGATTTCTGCCGGCGGTGACTGGCTGTCCCTCGTCACATGACATGCTGTATACTTCCTGATGCGTTCTAAAAGGTTAACTTTGTTTTACTGCTGTACCCTGAAAAATAGGTGCTTGAAAATACTTGCACACCGCAGAGGTTACTTTCTCACTTTTTAACTTTTGCAGTCACTACTCCTGATGAATACTAAAACGTTTGTTGAGGCTTTGAGATTCTGACGCTCTGGTTCTCCTTCCCGGACAATTTATGACTCCTCTGTTGCCCAACAGGCCGCATTAAAGGATATTATGAAACAACACGACCTGCCAAAACAGAGGCTTTAAAATCTCAGATTGAAAACAAAAGCTTCCCCTCGCTGTTACTTCACCCGTAATGAGAGCTAAAAAAATCTAATTTAAGGGGGGCTGCTCGGTTAATAGTGTGTATAATGCCTTGATTATAGTTTCCACAACAAATTATCAGAATAACTGGCAAACTGGGAAACATTTAATTAAAACAATAAAGACATTGTTACAACATTTCTAATGCATTGCTTAATCATTTGCTTCCACAAAGCATCAAGAAAAAACAATCCTGGTGGCAGCACAAACATACGTCACTAAGTAACCACGTGAGATCCACCAATTTTATTTTGATAGGTCAGTATGCATGTTCCTAACATGTGACCATAACATGCCAGTTTAAAGCTGAGTACGTTTTCATGCTCATACTGTAACCGTGTTGTCATTTGGGTTGTAGGTGCAGAAAATGTCCAGAGAAGTAAAAACCTGACTCTACACAAGAAAAGGAAGCACTTCAATTTGAATTATGTTTGCCCCTTTTAAAATTCTTACGCATTGTAAGCAAATGCCAGTATAATGTAAACACTGCAGTCCACACCATAACCCGGCACACACCGTATGACTTTGGGTATATGGTGTATGATGGTGAATACACTTTCAGCTTTTCAGACTAACCCATACACAACTGAGACCCACAGAAGTTTAGAAAAATAATATTCTCAAACCTATTTTCCATATTAAACAGCAAAATACAACTTTTGCATTTAACTTTCTCTTTAACACCAAAGACTGAGAAGCTTAACTGCCTTATTAACTCATCATAAAACACTCATCATTGAAACGTGACAGAAACAAAACCCAAACCGTCTCGGTTATTCTTGCTTGCGATCTAGTTAGTAAGTCTACAGTTACAACAATCACCAGCTCCGAATAAATAAATATGAAAAATAAATAAATTCTTAATTCACCAAGTTAGATATGAAAAAACACGGCCATGGTCTCTCTCTGTCTGCTGGCTGTCGGCTGTTCACAGTCCTTTATCTTCTCCCTCCACCACTAGGTGTCACTATGTCTTTCAGGTCAGCTGCCTGTTCCACCAGTAAAGACTGAGCTCTAGTGGTGCGTGCTGTGCACCACATACAGTGAGTTTAATTGCGAGAGGACCACCTGTATTTTTGACAGTATTGAAAAACATACCTTTGGGATTTCTAAATACTCTGCTTACCATAATATTGTGACACTGCCCAAGCATAACTGTGTGTAACTTAATTAAAAGATAATAATAATAATCATGAGTGGCCATTTCTTTTGCATGAGCACCTTCCCTCTTAAAATTTCCGTGCATGGCCCTGAGGCTGGGGAATGCATAGCGCTAATGAGGGTCCTCACAAGTATAGAAAGACAACATGTATGTGTGTGACTCTGTGTGTGTGTGTGTGTGTGTGTGTGTGTGTGTGAGAGAGAGAGAGAGATTCTTGAAACTGAGAAGCTTTAAGCATAGGGGTGGTAGATAGATGCACCCCAGCACACCTATTTAGAACAGCGTGTCTCTTGACAGCAGACAGTTTAGTCTACAGCAGCTGAAGGCCGCAGACGTATAGAGACAGACAAGGTCGACGGTTTAAGTCCCGTCACCCCAGTTTGTCTCTGAAGCTGGAAAACACAGCCAACATTCAAAACATCTGAAGTGAGTTTTTTTTAATATGAACTCTTCTTCAGTTCCAGTGGGAATCAAACCCTCGACTCTGCCAGAGTCAGGGCCTGGCATTACAGACTATTCTGCCTGGTAACAAACACAGCACAGCATGTCACAGGCGCGCACACACACACACACACACACACACACACACACACACACACACACACACACACACACACACACACACACACACACACACACACCCTCAGGTCAAATCTGCAGCCTGCTTGTTTTATTCAAATGGGGCACAAGCTGCCAGCACTGCAGGGCAACAAAACCGAATAAAAGAGAAAATAAAACAAATGGTGCTCGTCTGGCGGCAGTAGGGTGTGAAATTCCAGTTAATGTTGTAAAATCAAAATTTAAAAAATGTAACTTAACTGAGAAAATGAATTAGAAATGTGACCTACAGCTGACTGAGCTGCATTTAAATATTACAGTTTAAAACTTTGTGACAGCAGCGTGTTAAACATCTCCAAAAACATCATCTGCGAGTGAGCAGCTGGGTTGATGTGTTTCGGCATTTCCTCTTTATCCAATCTGGAACTTTTGCTGACACATAAAAATAGTGCAAGATGTTTCCTCAGTCAAGAAAGCAGCTTGTGTGCAAAATGTTCATCCCTGCACCAGCTCACAAAGAAGAAGTAAATGAATTAAGCTGATTGTGAGGTCAGCAGAAGCTAAAGCTGATGGATGTTTATTAATAAAATAATATGTTTAATAACAAAGTGAATATTTGAGTACAATTTAGAGTAAAAAAAAATAAATAAAGATATATATAGATATATATGGATATGTATAGTATATTGTTCATTTGGCTCAGGCTCTGTGAAAAAAATCATTTTATTTTATGATCTTTTTCAAGTTTTGTAAAGAGTCTTTGAGATTCTTTAAAAGCGCTCTGTAAATAAAACGTATTATTATTATGATTAAAAAATGCTCACACTGTGCCAGTGATCAGTAACAGCCTTCTGTCCATTCTGGTATCACGTTGGCTAAAAAACTAGTGACATTTTTCTTGTAAAAAACAACAGGAATATCGTACGATATATGGACATGACCTTGACACTTATGCTAACCTCGATAAGTCGATAACTTAATTATCAAGACAGGTTTAAAGGCAGCCCTGTTTGGGTAAACGCGGATGTCCCAAGTAATGGACCTTGGACCTCCTGCTGTGAGGACAGTTAAAGCGTGTAACACCACCTCAGTGTGCGGCAGTGAAAACCTTTCACAATGACCAACGCAGAATCCTTCAAAACCAACATGGAGGAAATATGTTTCCTCCTAATTTATGTTTGGGCACATGTGCCAGTGTGAGCAGAGACACACACACACACACACACACACACACACACACACACACACACACACACACACACGCATACAGGTTTAGCATTGCTGCAGAGGAGTCGGTCGCACTGCAGAACTGTCAGGAAGAATCACAGCACCCTGCGTTACTGCCTTTACACACACACACACACACACACGCAGTGTGAACACCGTCTCATACACTCAACGCAAGGTCACTGAGCTACTGGGTTAAACTACTGCTACAGGGAGGAAGAGGAGCGGGGAGGAGAAAGTAAGACTGACAAGGTTGACTGCATCTGTGTGTCTGCATCTAGTGAACGCTGCACACATAAAGGGTTAGTGCAGATTTTTGGAGGAGGGGTTAACTTATCAAGTAACCACTATCATGCTCACTTTCTAATATTTATTAAAAAAAACAGATTTCATGAAAATCGGTTGTAAAGTAGGCAAGTTGCAGTCAATTTTAAAGTGAAATCTGCATCTCAATGCACATGTGATGTTTACTTGCGGATTTTAACCTCTCCATCATGGTGCCAGCGCAGATGCACGTCAAACCTGGAAGGCGATATCTACGTTTCTATGGGGGGAAATAACTAGCCTACCAGCATTTAACTCAGAAAACATTTTTTTTTAATTTTATATTTGCAGGGTGGTAGTTGATCAGATCAGATTACAAAATAATAAGTGTAATATGGTCAGAATTGATATCTGCTCCTTCATTCAGGCCACCCCAAGCATCCACACCTTGTCTCAAACACCCACACGACACCGACACTAAACAACCCCGCCAAAAAAACCCTCCAAAAACAGGCCAATTATAGCTCCCATTACACAACAGTGGTTAAAGAGTAGAATTTTCCTTCAACACACACACAGTGACACCCAAACTAAATGCCGCACAGTATGAAAAAAAAGTAAAACTTTCCACTTCGGTCTGTCCTCGGTTGAAACAGTTTCTGCCAGAAACAACATCGGCCAGCAGGAACCAACGACAACCTTTTCAACATGAGAGCGAAACAGGAAAGGAGGGAACAAAAAGTGACAGAAAGTCTGTTCTGTGGGTGTATTTTTCATGTGTGTGAGAATATGTTCATTTTTTTATATTTATAACGCAGAGTTCAGCAGTAATTAGGCCTAGGCCCTAAGGGACTGTTCTTTATTTATCAAAGGAGGAGGATGGCGTCATTTTTTTCTTCTTTTTATACCCTCCTCAAAGCTTGAAATATTTTTTCCTCAAGCCTCCATGAGTGACTCAGGGAAAATGCATGAAGTATTCATGCCACATGTTGTGTTCAAGGACCACGAGAAATTTAGAAATCCAACAATAATTTGTGTTTTCACAGTTTGTCTATAACAAAATGGCGCAATATTGTTGACTTTTATTTTGATGGGCCCATGGGTTTGAAAGACACATTTTCTTTAACCCAAAAGCCCCTGAAAATTAAAAGAAAAAAAACAGCAATTTTTTTAAAGAATAAAAAAGCCAAAAGATGTGAAGAAAAAAGAATAAAAATCACCAAGATTTTTTAAAGAAAAAACTATTGCCAAAAAAGTTTTGTGGGGGAAAAAAATCAACAACAAATTTAAAAGAAAAATAAAAATCCCAACATTTTTAAAAGAAAACATTCCCTCCAAACACATGCATTTTCTTTTTTTAAAAAATCATTGATAAAGCCATTTAAAGGTGGATGCCCACGTCCTGCTTTAAGAATTATTTAACATGCCTACCCCTTTTTGCACCACCCCCTCCCCTCTCATAAATAATGAACAGCCCCATTTAATGTTAAAAATCCCTGGAAAAACAAAAATATATACTATTTTTCCACCTCAAGTCAATACATTTTTAATAACAGAAGGTGTAAAGCACCAAAAAAGAGCTTGTTTATCAAGAAGAAGGATCCTCCCGGCCCCCACTACAGAGGTTCAGACTGAGCCCCCAATGTCCTCAGATCCTAGACACGCCCCTGGTGTCTCCTCTGAACTCTGAGACCAGGAGGGCTGGAAGAGTGATAAATCTTCACCACTGAAAAACCTGCTCAGACACATAAACCCCGACACAGAAATGACACACGCTTATACAGCGTTATGGAGCTAATCATATAATGACAGAGCAGAGAACGAGCATCTGACTCAGCTAAAAACCATCAGACCTCCAGTTCTAACAAGTCCTGGGCTGAGGAGGCTGAGGAGGCTGTCTCCGGCCCAGCCTCACCTGTCAGAGAGAATTAAACTAACGCTTGCACTTTAAAAACTTCACTAACTCATCAGTCTGCTGGTTTGCAGCATGACGCTTCGCTCCGCCTGTTCTGGCGTCGATTTTGATTTGTCTGATGCATGCGTCAGATTCAATGCATATCTCACCAGACGTGTCAATAGATTTGCTAATCATCTGCAGATTGATTTGATAATCATAAAATACACATAATGATAACTGAATAATGAACAGCTGATTGTCGAAAATGCTAATTCATTTGTTTAAGGATGATTTAAATGTAAAACCAAAGCGTGGTATATATACTTATATACTGCTATGAAAAAGCAATAAAAATGATTGAAAAAATGCTAGTGGTTTGGGGATTTAGTTACCCTTTAGTTTCGAAATGTCTGCGTGAAATCCCTCATGAACTTGACGATTTGACAGTGAGACAGCCCCTGCAGATTTCCCGGGAATTTGCCTCCAAGTCCATGAGTCCCTGAATGTGGAGATTGGGATTTGGCCATGCACTGACTGCAAAGTACATCTGTTTTTTAACCGAGTTGAGGAGTTTGGGGCGAACTGTTCCTTGCTGAAAGACACCTACACAGTAATTGCTGAAGTAGGCGAGCTTATTCCGCATTCACTTTCCATCCACACATTTTTCCAAACCGGTCGGAGGATTTGAGCTGGCGACTCTCCAGTCACAAGTCAACCACAGTTGATTCTTGCGCTGATAGTGTGTTGTCAATTTCCCAAAATAAAAGCTGTGCCCAGTCATTTCTGTCTGTCGGGTGGCCACGGTGCAGATACCACGGCGAGCGTGAAGCACGACCTCTGTCACGGCTGATCCAGTCATGCACTCTCTCCACGCAGCGACAGTCTACATCCACACACGCTGTTTTGATTCACGCCGAGACAAAAGTCTGCAGACAGAAAAGAAGCTCGCATATTTTCCATCTCGACTGAGAGCTGTCTGGATGAAGGAGGTCGCTGTGGTTTGGTCTGGACCCGCTTCACGTGCGAGTGTGCGTGTGTTTTCAACGTGTGAAAGAGCCAGCACAGAAAAACAGTAGCTGTTCCAGGCGGACACCAAGCCATAACATTAACACACACACACACACACACACACACACACACACACACACACACACACACACACACACACACACACACACACACACACACACACACAGGTCAGCGCCTGTACTCTTCTCTCTCAGTATGAGCGATGGAAAACAGACGGGCTTACGGGCCAGCGGACACCCACACGTGCACACGCTCTCAACTCACTGAGTCAACAGAAACTACAAACGGGCCGACCGACAAACCCCAAACACACTCTCACTTTGTCTCGCCCTCTCACACACACACTTTATAATAGCAACATCTCCTTCAAACATCGGTGACACACACATGAAAGGCTGTGTGGCACAGCTCGGGTATAATTAGCACTGAGTCTGGGACTTGTTTTACTGCTTTGTACAACAATGAAAAGCTAACAAGCTAACAGCTAACTTTGCCCTTTCTGTCTGTAAACATGCTGCCGATGGATTATCTGTTTGACTCCTTTTTTTTTGCCTTTTTGACAGATTTTTAGTCAGTATTTTTTGTCTTTTTAGGGAAAAAAAGACATTTTTTTATAGGGAAAAAGCAGGTATGATTTTGAAAAATAAATAAATAAAACTTAATTAAAACTGTGGCATTACTGTATCTATCTTTGTTTTCCCTACTTTTTTACTACTACTATGTGTTTTTACTAGAGTTGGGTCAATTTCCATTTTTTTCAGTCCAGTGTCCAGGCTTAAACTAGTTTGATTTATGCACAAACAGCATTTGACATTATGTCATGTTCACGCAATTTTAAAAGTAGCCTAAGTCACAGCGCTAAATCCAGCTCAAACTGCATTAGTAAGCAATGTGACAGCGTGAATAATATAACATCATGTTTGTAAAGCTCTGATAGAGCAACTAGTGTCATACAGGTGATTTAATTTACTGCAGAGCCGAGGCGCCTGGTGTCGGCAACACGGCAGAGATCGAATTTTAGCAGAAGGGGGAAAGCAGCGCACGTTTGTTTACTTTTTGGGGTGATGAGAGGAGATAAAAGAAGTATTCTCTTACAAAAAGACTAAAACTGCACCAGTATGACAACATTTTGGATTTGGAGCCGACAAAAAAGCTGTCCTTACTGACTGCAAGTGCTGTTGTCAGATTAACTTTCATCAGACGCTGTTTTTCTGTATATATCTGATGCTGGCTTTGAAAGCGCCGCAGTAGATGAGGACCAGTGGATTTATGAAGATCAAATAATGAATTATTCATATGAAACCTCCTTATTTGACTACAAAAACCGAAACACAATGTCAGCTGGCTGAAACAAGCTGAATGTTTCTTCTAAGGTACATGGCCGTCCCTAAGAACGAGCTAGGCTAAAGTTACTTGCTGTTGGCTATCTTGTTTGTCATTACCAGTAAATATTACACAACTAAAATGCATGTTTTCTGATTTATAAAGTCATCTTAAAAATTTAGGAAAATAGCAAAATGGCTACTCACCCATCTTTTACGTGTTTACATCACCAGTCTGATCTTGAGCACACAGCTGATAGCTATTTGTTTTGTTTACATAAACAAACAGAGGTGCATATTTAATGGAGACAGTGTGGTTTTATGCGATGATATGTGATAGTCAGACTCTTGCTTTCTGTTAGGACACGGTGTCATTATGTCACACTGTGGAGCAGCTGCTGAGTCATGTGGGACACCTGGCAAAATTCAAGAAACCGGTCTGGTGTTTGGTTTAATATCAAACTGGTTTGAAAATCTTCACACCAGCCCAACCCTAGTTATTATTACTCTGTTTAATATTGTGTGTTACTTTACTTGTGAGTCATTTTAAAGACACATTTTAATTGCCTTCTGATGGATAATAGAGTTGTTATTTTTTTATCTGAATGTTTAGTGAAGGATTTGAATGCTTCTTCCATCATTTCTAAGGCAGAATGTAAAGTCAAAACAGCCTCCGTTCAACACAGTCAAAACGACAGTCCTGATTCCCAGCTGCACAGCCTGCCCCCGAATCTCCACGAGGGTCGAGGGACACAGACACGGAGACAAAGAGAGAGAGAGAGAGGGAGGGAAGTGGCTTGGCGAGAGTAATGCAGCTGAAGAAAAACACGAAAGGAAAAAATAAAAGAATAAAAAAAAAAATACTCACACACCGAGAAGAAGAAATGAGATTAAATTTTCCAAGAACGAAGGCTGCGCAGTAACGCAGCAACAGCAGCCAGAATGACTCGACATCTGTGTGGAATTAAAGAGATTCAGAGACGCAGACAGTGCTGCTGCTGTTGGTGCAAAACTGGATATGAACTTTCCCTTCGAACTGGAGATGATGAAGGGAGTCCAAGGCTTCCTGCCACAACAGATCCACACAAATATTCCCCTCCATACAAACAAAACAAAAGCTAAATCCCTGATGCTGTTATATTTGGAAGCTATGTTAACTCAATGCAGAACTACTCAGCTGTTTAAACATATTTTTTCTAAATTGGATTACTTTTAAAAACCGAACTCTGTATCTGAATATAATTAAATGACATGGATCAGGGGAAAAAATCTTGATCAGCACATCCCAATCACTGAATGCGCTCAGACTGAGTATCGATTTGCAATGCATTTTTGGTAGCAACCAAAAATGTGTCCTGTGTTTTGAGCAGCAATACTCAACTCACGGGCCTGTCTTAAGGATTGACTTAAGGATTGTCTTAAAATACTGGAAATGTCCTGAAATCCTATGAATATCCTAAAATCCTATTAATCTCCTGAAATCCAAGAAATGTCCTAAAGTTCTTGAAATGTCCTAAAATCCTAGAAAGGTCCTAAAGTTTTTGAAATGTCCTAAAATCCTAGAAATGTCCTAAACTCATAGAAATGTTCTGAAATCCTGGAAAAGTCTTACAAGCCTAAAAATGTCCTAAACATGCATGGGGCTGCTGTGACTGGCCCCTGGTCTGCTGTCATTTTGAGTATTTGGTCAGATTTTTAATCTTGTTCACAGTTTCTTTGATTAAATTGGTCAATGCTGGATTTAAATCAAAACCTTACTAGTTTACTTCTTTTACAGCAGCAGCAACATTTAACATTTAAGACGTAGGGATGCAGCGATTTATTGACTGAACACTGATATCAGCTGATATTCGGCTGATAAAAACCCAGACGTTCGCTGACAGTCACCCCTCCGTCGTCAGCTCCCGCCACACACACATCCTAATTCTGTGGGAAACACTGACGAGTTTGTTTTTGCAGAATTCCTCGTCCTTTGACCACATCATTGGGACTATGAGAGGAATGTCCTTCAGACCGGCTTCGGTTTTCTAAATGGCCTCCTGACCTCTGAACTCTGAAGGGTTTGTCAGGGTTTCCCCGGTGCACGTGGAAATCCTATCAGCAGCGAAATCCAGCTTTTCTTTATAATATCTGCACATGTTAAAATACTAAACAAACCACCAGGACTTGAAACTGATCGGCTGTTTGTCCCGAATCCACTGTGTTTACTTTACAGAGCAGTTAACTAAAGGGAGACAGAGGAAACTGGAGTACGGTTACCTCATCTGGATACTGCATTAATACAATGTGTTCGTGTGTTAGGGAGTCTCTCACACACACACACACACACACACACACACACACACACACACACACACACACACACACACACACACACACACACACACACACAGGCTGAGTCACTGCATTCAGCTGCCAGTCGCCTGTTTCAACAACAAACAGCAGAAAATGTTATCAGCGTGCGCACACACAAACACACACAGCTCAGCATTAATATGACAAATAACAGGATATAAGATACAGATGCAGCTTTTAAAGCCTGAAAACAGAAATCACAGGCAGGCTGAATGTTTAAAATACTGAGTGACCTCAAAATGTCCTCAAATGTCTTTAAATAACAATAATCACACCTGCTTTTTCACCTTATTGTTCTCTGATGACTTTCAAACTGCATTATAGTGCAATCACATCTATCTATCTACCTACCTATATCTTCATATACCTATTTATCTATATATATATCCACATCTACATATATCTTCATCTATCTATCTATATCATTATATATCTACATCTATATAAATCTTCATATATCTGTCTATCATCTATCTATCCATCTATCTATATATCTACATCTATATATATTTATCTATCTATCTACACCTATATATTTCTTTATATATCCATCTACATTTTTATGTCTATTTATACATCTATCTACATCTATATATCTATGCCCATCTGTCTATCAATCTATCTATCCATATAAAAGACATTACTGTAGTCTTTGATTTTCATAAGATAGTATTCAGTTTTCCTGCTGGATTTTGACTTTATTAAAAAAATCAAACATTGAGGATTTAGTTGAGCTTCAATACAAGCTCTCCTTTAAACATTAATCCACTATTTAATCTCAACCTGAGTGAAACTAGGCCGTTTTATCACTTTACATGTGAACATGACTATTAATCTACCTTGGCTGGTCAGCTGGGTCATCATTTTGGTTATGTGTGCCGCCCTGAGGCCAGAGGCTCCGAAACTGCCACCAAAAACCAAACGTTCAGCAACACAAAGCTCTGGAGCCATCGAGTTATCTTAAACCCTTTCTTTATCTATGCAGACATCTTTTAAAACATATTTTCCCCTTTGTTTTAAAAAATAATTCCGTTCGTTTTGCAAAAATATCTCTGTCCACACAAACGCAAAAACGATTTCAAAAGCTTGCAGGTGTGCAATATTCACACAAAGTGCAGAGAAATAAAAGAATTCTGTGCACAGAAAAAAAGGGCTTTTAGGGGGTGCGATGTCAATATGATTACCAAAAAATATTTTTACTGCTTTAAAATTAGCATGCCTTACGCTGGAAAGGTAGGCAAGACTCCTCTATAGATGCAAAAAGCAAAAATAAGAAAACATTGGGGAATCCCAAGAAATCCATAAGTACTGACAAAATAAAAACGAACCCTTTATATACGCGAAAATGAGAACATTTGTTCTTCTATCTCTCTTGCATGAGGCCCATTGGCCCAGAAATAACTGCAATAAATGACATTTTAATATCACTTTCTGCCACTGACACAATGATAATGTGAAAACATAAAAATGCAGGTACATCTCAAACAAACTCACCAAGACAGACAACAGATATTCAAGTAATGACAGACAATAAGAAAAGAATGAAGAATAGATGAGGACGGAGGTAGAATGAAGTAAATCACAGCAAAACTAAAATCATTAACTCAAGACGATTAATATGTAGCATTTAGGCTAGCCACCTAGCGTGATTTTCAACATGGAGGATGTTGCAAACCGCCATAGCAACCAGCCGTCAGTCAGCCATGATGGCGTATGTTTTATCTGCAAACCCTAATCGTATTGAATTAAGCAGTTAAGTGTCGAGCAGACAAACTGGAATGGAGAACACACCCTACACACAGACACACACACACACACACACACACACACACACACACACACACACACACACAGACACACACAGACACAGACACAGACACACACACACAGACACAGACACAGACACACACACACACACACACACACACACACACACACACACACACACACCCTCCAGTTTCCTGCTCCATTCCTGATTTAATGTGCAAAGTCTCTGCAGGTTCAGCACTGACACAGCAGAACAGACTGCGATACAGATACTACACATGAGTGCTGCATTACACTACAGTACTACAGTACTACAGGTTAGAGTACGGCTGGGCGATATGGAAAAAAGCATTTTCACAATAATTATTTTTAATATCAGTCGATGTTGATATCGATACATATCACAACAGACATCAAATCACTATTTCACACAATAATGATTATTTCGATACCGAAAAACCGATAATTTCCAGCTTCTCGTGGCCGATAAGATACCAATAACTGAAGAATGAGAGCAGAGCAGACATTCGGAGACACTGGCGGAGACAACGGCGGAGAATGAGAGTGGAGAGGACACAGAGACACCCAGCAATCTAAAAGAGACTAAATAATAAAAGGAGGCCTGGAGTATCCCTCTGTACACTGTAAAATCAGACAAGTCGATTTTACTTTGAAAAATCAATCAATCAAAACTGGTTGCCTTAGAAAAAGTAAGTATATATGACAATTAATCTTATTTCATGTTTACTTTGGAAGTTATTGATGAGTTGTTGAGTTTATTTAAAATGTAGTTATATTTACTTGGTTGTGTAAAGTTGTTGTAACTCAAAAATGCCAAGTTTAATTAAATTTAATCAAATAAATCTTCCGCAGTTTTAGAAACTTCAGTAAACCAAGTTTACTGAGGTATATATCTGTATTCTGCTGGTTGCAAACCAGCCAATCATATTTGAATTTTCTTCAACGTGTTAACAAATCAGAACTCACAGACCTCCAACACTGTAAAATGTAAATATTTGATCTCACTTAAAAAAGTTAGTGTCCAGGCTGATTTAAAATGTTGACAAGTTGTATCGTTACCAGTTTACCTCAACGTGTCTTCTCAAATTCAGTCAGCTTAAATTTAAAGGCATCCTGGTTACTAACTTTTCATAGTTAAAATACTTTATACTTTATTTCTATAACTTCATCGTTAGTGAAATCCTCTTTGTGATGATCAAGTTAAGTCAGACTAACTTTGTTTACTGACGTTTCTAACACTTAAAAAGATCAAGTTAATTTCAGTTGTCATTTTTAAGTTGCAACAACTTCCAGAAATTAAGTAAATGCAGCTACATTTTGAGTAAACTTAATAATTTGATACAAAGTTAAGATAACTTTACATCTATAGTTAGATTTACTTTCCTTTTTTTCAAGGTAATCCAAGATTAATTTAAGTAAGATCAACTTGTCCGACTTTACAGTGTAGCAGCTCTGCTCTGCTGCTCCTTCACACCCTCCCTGTCTCCCTGTCTCCCTGTCTCCCTGTCTCTCTGTCTGTCTCTCTCCTGGGACCAGGAGGAATTTCCTGAGAGAAGCAGGGATGACTTTTCCATACACTTGGCGAAAGAGAGAGAGACACAGAAAGACAGACAGAGACAGGAAGGAGAAAACAACAACATCAGATGGTGACCTGGTTTGACCCCTCGTAGCCACCAGCGAGAATATTGAGAGAAACTGCAGAAGAGCAGCTGATGCAGATGTAACCAGCATCGAGTCTGATGTTTACACGACGACGGCGGAGCTGCCAGAGGAAGCGTACATCAGCCACACGCAGGCCTCCCGGTGCCGTCAAATGCAGATGTACAATTCCCAAAACACTCGTGTGTTCAAGTGTTGCTGAGCAAGACACTGAAGTACGGATGCCTGATATTTGATTTTCTGAAAATATTCTATATGCCAGTACTTTTTAGAAATTATTTTGGCCAATTAATGCTGATATATGCACTATGATTTGACCGATATTGGTTTCTCAGGGCTGATACTGATATCGATTATTAGAGTTTAATGAGACAGATAACTGATATTTGGAAACGATATGCATTTGAAAATAAAAATGAAACTCTTTCAGTTAATATTTAGAATATCGCAAACTCCAACACAAAACTTTATTTAAATGCATTTAGCAAATGTTTAATCAAAACAGAGGAGTTCGACCTCATATACAGCAAGTTCCCAGCAACTTTTTTTAATATAAAGTCGAATAAAAATTAAATAAAAAATGAATAAATAAAAATGAGGTTTTACAAAATAAAAGTTGACAGCTGACACTGTCTTTGCTCTTTTCAATTAATTAACTTTATCGGTGATCATTAAAATATATTGCCCATACATATAACCAGAAAAATGCCAAAAATAGGCCCAAATAATTGGCCAGGACGATAATCTGTCAATCCCATGTTAGATATTTGATTTTCTGCCGATATCCGATATGCCCATATTTTTTCAACACATTTTGGCCAGTTCATGCTAATTATTCAATTTTTTTTTCCACCGGACTTTAGAGAATAAAGCCTGACAGATATATCTGTCAGCAGATTTTATCGACCCGTATTAGCCCATCATTGATATAATGGTATCGGCTTATAAATTGAGTCGTATAGAACGATAAAATTTTCTATGAAGTTTACTGTTTCTGTGCACTGATTTCAGCTTGGACATTAAAGTTTATTATAAGAGTATAAAATAATCTGCCTCCATTACACTATCTTTGTAACAAGTAGTTTATATCTATGTTTGAGGTTATGCATTTCATAATTACATATACCAATATTGGAATTTTCTACTCCCCAGTATCGGTATCGGCCCAAAAATCCAGTATCTTGCCCTGTGGGTGGAGCTATAAGAAAACTCAAGATTAGAAATCATCCTCTCTGAAACTGGAATGCACTCAATGATCACATGAAAATCTCTTTTATTGTTATATTTCCAGTGTAAAAGATGATTTTTTTTAGCAAATTCCACATCTGCTCATATCAGGTATTCATGCAGTGTGCTCCTGCTGCAAGCATGACAAAAATGTATGCTGTGAAATTATTTGTGCGAATAAACGCCACATTTTTACTGTGAAGTTGAAACTGGAGGAGCTGCTCACAGCTGCAAAACATTCAAACAAAATGTAGCTGTTCATAAAACAGCTGCAGTAAAAACTTAGAAAACAAACTTGTAAAAACATTGTTTTTGTTTGCAAAGTTTAAAAGTCTGTCACACTCCAGCGTCGCAGTCTGACTGATGTCAGTTAACTCGAGCCTGGTATCATTTCCTGTTTGTGCAAAACACTTGAGACAAAACACTTAACTGAGTACTGAACTTGGACACTAAACTTGGGCGGTATTGCAGTATTATGCTATACCAGAGTATTTAGAAATTCTGAGGTATGTTTCTTAATAATGCCACAATCACAGGTGCAGTTTAAAGGTATAAACGTCTTCTAAAAGCAGCACGAGCAAAGTGATCCACCAACAAACCGTGAGGGGAGCTGAATCAGGAGCTCAGGACTCTGCAGGTCTCAGATGTGAAGCTGACAGTCAGAGCAGCATTTAGCTGAAGTAGGCCAGTGGGGATTTTTATACTCCAGTTAACCCTCAACACCACCGGGGAGATGTTGAAACGTGCCCCACTTTGCCGCACGCGAGTGTGTTAAAGAGGACGGACGTCTCAAGTGTGTGTGAGCGATCAGCGGTGACGGTTTGGTTACAGACAGAATCCCCCAACGTCCGGTTTTACAGAACATTTGAAGGAAAATCTTAGTTTGGTTTGAAATCACAGTTGAATTTGTTGTGTTGTTCAGTAAAATCATCAGTTATTTCATGTTTTAATTGGGCTGTGTATTAACATCAGAGCAAGAGTGTAATAAATTAGAAATCTTTGCACAGAAAAGACATTTAACTAAGGATCTACAGATTATCAGCCTGCCTGATCATTGGGGCTGATATTCGGCATCTTGCAGACTATCTGTATCAGCATTTTTATTTCAATGATCGCCGATAAAATTAATTAATGTGTCGGCATGGGAGGAACTTTTACGTTTCAATTTCAAAGTTTCAATTTTGATGAAATATTTGCTAAAGGCATTTAAACAAAGTTTAGTGTTGGAGTTTGTTATATTCCAATATTGTCAGAAAGATTTTCATTTTAATTGTAAATGCAAATCAGTTCCAAATATTGATCATCTGTCTCATTAACTACTAATAATCCGTATCAGCTCTGCAAAACGATATCAGCCGCCCCCCAGTTTGAACAAAGGAAATGTTTTGTTTTGTTTGAGATCACACTTGAATTCACTGCGTGGTTCGTTGTAATCATCAGTTATTATCTCATGTGTGAACATCAATGAGTGACTGGAACGCATTAGAAGTCTTGGCGACAGTAAAGGGCATTTAACCGTGTGTTTTCTGTTTCCCTTTTTAAAGGTGACTGTGAGGTCAAACTTTTCCCAGTTTGCTTTGGCTGAAGAGCAGGGAAACGTGCTCACTGCACACTTCTGATGGAAAGGGCAAAAATTTCTCACCAACAACTCTGAAATGAATATATTTCCATCAGGAAGGGTTAGTTCTGGGTATGAAATCTTAACACTTCTTTGGCACTGACCGGGGTCTGGAATTTACTTTTTTTTACCACCTGCCTGTCGAAGGAAAGTATTTTACTTCTACAAATATGTATTTTACTGGGTTAGGACTTCAGGACTTCACCGCTGGTGAAACCCAGCGTTCGGATAACACCGGGGTTTTCGGCGCTGCCCCGTCTTTCAAAGGGTTACGTGCACATGACATGTATGTGCAAACATAAATGGACACGGAAACGTTCGTGTTGAGGAGCTGCAACTGTTATTCATGGACAATCTAAAACCTTCACAGTACATTTACTGCCATAGGTGCACTACTACTGCGTCACAACGAGTTTTTAAGTATATTTATTTATACATTTTGTTGCTGTTTATTGAGAAGGATTTTGTGATCTCTGAGTGCCAATCAAATGGAGGTTCTACGGTCAATAGGTTTGCATCTTTTTCTCCATCTGCAGCAGCGGCGGATGACCTGATGATTTTGCACGCCACCAATAACTGACTCACATCTTTCAGACCTGATATGACCTAAATGTGTCCATGGAGCTGCAAACTGAAAACAGTCAAAGCATCAAATCTTTGGTTACTTAACGTATTCATGTTTGCTCTGGTTCTTAAAGCCGTAAAGCTCCTACTAAAATTAAAACGTTATTTTGCTGCAAAATGTTTCTATTTCTCAAACTAAGGTGTCGTTATTGTTAAAGCACCAGTCAATAGTGGTTACCCAGAGAAATGTGAACCATCCCTTTAACCCCCACAACAATCTGACATGCTAACTTTAACGACAGCATGTTTAACTTTACATCAAAAAGCATCAATTTAAGACTTTTATTGAAATATAAAAACTCCTGAAGTGATCGAATAAACAACAATGTTCATTGTGAAAGTCTGATCACAATATTTCTACCACCAACCCTGTTGGAAATCCTAACTTTGGCTCGAGACAAATGAACCAGGCTGCAGAAAGACACGACAGACAGGTTTACTGTGGGGGACAGCAGGGACATTTGCTTTTCCTGGGGGCCACTTTTGTAAAATAACAGAAGGCCAGGGGCCAGTTGCAGCAGCCCCATACATATTTTTTTTAAGGTTTTAGGACATTTCTATGATTTTAGGTCATTTCTAGGATTTAAGAACATCTCGAGGACTTTAGGTTGTTTCTGGGATTTTAGGGTGTTTCTAAGATTTTTTTTACAACAGTTTAGGATTTGGGGTTATTTATAGGTCATTTCTAAGATTTCAGAACATTTTCTGGACTTCAGGTTGTTTCTGGGATTTTAAGATAATTCTGGAATCTTAGAACATTTCTAGCATATTGGGACGTTTCTAGGATTTTATGTTTCCAGGACTTTAGGCCAATTCAGGGGTATTCAGGTGTTTCTCAGATTTTAGAACATTTCTAAGGTTTTAGGATGTTTCTAGAATCTTTTATCTTTTTAGAATCTTATCTCTTTTAATCTGTTTATGATTTTTAGACATTTCTGGGAATCAGGATATTTCTAGGGTTTTAAGATGTGTCTTGATGATTTTGAGGTTTTTCTAGGTTTTCAGGAGATTTCAGGACTTTAGGTTGTCTCTAAGATTACCTTAGGGAGTACCTTAGATTTTAGGACATTTTTTTAGGATTTTAAGACATATCTAGGATTTCTAGTCATTTTTAGGACTTTTAGACATATTTAGGATTTTAAGACATTTCTATGATTTTAGGACCTTGGGGGTTTAGCTAGGACCTTTGTTGGGGTTTGCAGGGGACCCTCAACTGGCACTTTTTTGATGAACAAGCTCTTTTTTAAGGCTGTTTATGCACTCTGGCACCTTCTGTATACTAAAATTACAAAAACAAGTCCTCTGAGAGTCATTTTATTTTTATTGTCAATTAGAAAATGGTTGAGGGGCCACACTGCACCCTAATCCAGGGCCAAATTTGGCCAGTGGGCCATAAACTGAGTATCAAATAAACACTAATGTTCAATGTGGCAGAATGATCACAAAATGTGTGTTGTAAATCCTAATTGTGACACGAGGCAGACCAACCATGCAGCAGGAGGACATGACAGGCAGGTTTACTGTATGAGGTCAGACAGTGAGACAGTAGCAGGAGGACAGTGTGGTGAGACAGGTGGACCCACAGACAGACACACACAGACAGACAGACAGACAGACAGACAGATGGCAGGCCTGCATGTCTGATGATGCTGAATTTTAAATGACTTTTAAATGGGACTTGAGGCAAACCCTGAGCAGGCTGCTCATCAAAGAAAATACAAGCAAAAAGCACCAAACACAAAGATGCAGTCATATTTACAGATCCATATGATGCATCTGAATAGATTTTAAAGTGTGGCAGCTGCGGGGGAACACGCCCATGGCTGTGTAATGCTATATGAATGCCACGCCTTGCTTGTGTCAGCTCAGGCTGGCCTCCGAGCTGCAGCACTCAGCGCTAATAATCCGGCTGGAGAGGCGCTGTCAGCCGGCTGCTGCTCCCCGGCGAACCTGCGCATCCAGGCCGGGAGTGTGTGTGCTCTGCAGGCCCTGCGGCGTTTCACACAGCGCCGAAAAACACACACATGCACAACGAATAACGGCGCTGAACGGCACAAATCAGCCCCGAGTGTGCATATGCACACACGGCTTTAATGCATTTCACCGGCTGGTGTGACTGAAAGCCCCTTTTTCTGGTTTTCTCTGTCAGCCCCTCCACCATCTCCACCTCCACCCCTTCTCCTTTCTCTGCACACACATGCAGCCGCTAACGGGATTAATTGGCTTTTATTCCAGCGGATGTTAATTAAAGGATCCGCTCTCCCTTCAGTCACACAGTAAACGTCCAAAATGCTGCGTTTTTAACCGGAGATGAATTTTATTCTAAAGAGAAATAGTGATAAAAAAGGAGAACGCAGGGTGAGTGTGGTGGGATAGAGATGCGTTTAGGTGAAGGGGAATTGGGCTACTTACTGTGCGGATCCAGGGAGATTTCTGGCAGAAAAACCGCAGCAGCAGCCGGGGAGACAGAGCAGAAATGACCGGTGGAGGAGGCAGGAGAGCCCGCGGTGAGACGGCCGAAGCTTCGTCGGGATTTCGGCCGGTTTAGTCCCGGGTTTCGCCGACTCCCCTTTCCCAGATATCCCAGATTTCCCTGATTTCCCTGCTGCCACACTGAATCCCAACACCGCTGCCACCGGAGTCAGAGCACAGGCAGGCGAAGGGACCGGCTTCCGGGACGGACTTTCACAATAAGACTCCCTTACTGCTGAAACTATAAACCAGTGGTTCTCAACTTGTGAATTGTTTTCTGTACTTTTAAGGTGCCAGAAAACAGCATCAACGTAGAGCTTGTTTATTAAAAAAAGCATCAGTTAACAACCCCTAACAGAGGTTAGGCTACTCAAGTCCTAAAATCCTAAAATCCTAGACTTGTCCTTAAATATTCCAAAAGTCCACAAATCCTAGAAATGTCCTAAAGTCCAAATCCTAGAAACATCCTAAACTCATAGATATGTCCTAAAACCCTAACATTATCATAAAACCCTAGAAATGTCCTTAAATCCTAGACATTACATAAAATCCTAAAAACATCCCATGAGAAACATCCTAAACTCCTAAAAGCATGTGTGGGGCTGCTGTGATGGACCCCTGGCCTCCTGTCATTTTTCAAAAGTGGCCATTATTGGCCAAAATTGCTGATATTATTTTGCATCCCTACTGCAAAGTATAAAAGATTAAGCCCCTAAACCTTTTTATTTATTTTTGATCTATTTATTTTCAATCGCAGGCTTCAATATATAATCTTATATAGCCTAATGGTGTTGCGTATTGAATTAATTTTTTAATACACTGTCACTGTCAAAACCTTTCATAATTTTCTTTCTTCATTTGTCTCCGTGCAACATGTTAAAATATTCGCTAATACAGCCTATTTTGCTGATGTTACTGATGGACTGAATGGCCTATTTGACTCATCTACAGTGCATTGCTGCTTTCCAGATTAATGGAGCTTAATTAAATGTTTGCAGGTGAAATATTAGTCTATACCAGTGATTCCCAAATGTTTGGGCTTGTAATAATGTCTAATTGGAGCTCTAATTTATACATTTGACTGCTGGTTTTAACCAGGTCAACAAACGTGCTGTTGTTTCTCTTTTTGTTTTATTTCAGTAATTCCAAAACCCTGAAGAGTTACACTGTAATTCAAAAGAGAAAAAACATCCCAAGCCTTCATCTCACACAGTATCCCAACCCACATTTTGGGAACTTCTAACAGAAATTATTAAAAAATAAAACAATTAACCAAGTAGTCGACGACCATATCCGTTTCAAGCATTGGTCTTTTACTCTGAAGCTGAAATCATGTCATTTCCGGTTTTTTTGAGTCTGACTTGACGCGTCCTCAGCTCTCCACCGGATCCCAAAAAACTCAGCGGGAGCGCGTATCCATGCCCTGCGCGTTCCCGGTGCCTTGTTTCCTGTCCTGCCCAACCCAGACATCAGCCTCAACCAATCAGCCCTGATGAGGTCACTCTATTCTGTTCTATTCTGTTCTATTCTGTTCTATTCTATTCTGTTCTGTTCTATTCTAATTAATTCTATTCTGTTCTATTTTAATCCATTGTATTCTATTCTATTCTGTTCTATTCTAATTAATTCTATTCTGTTCTATTTTAATCCATTGTATTCTATTCTATTCTGTTCTATTCTGTTCTGTTCTGTTCTGTTCTATTCTGTTCTGCTCTGTTCTATTCTATTCTGCTCTGTTCTATTCTAATTAATTCTATTCTGTTCTATTTTAATCCATTGTATTCTATTCTATTCTATTCTATTCTGTTCTATTCTGTTCTATTCTACTCTGTTCTATTCTATTCTAACTGCTATTTATCTTATTCTGTTTTATTCTATCTGATTTTTTATTTTACTTTAATTATATTGTTTTCTATTCTTTTCTTCCTCTCTGTCTTAAAGAGGAAAAATATTAATGAACTATAAATAAATAATAAACTGTTGTAAATTGAACTGACCACATACATCTGCTTGTTTATAGTTAAAAAAGGAAGACATTTGATAAATAAACAAAACAAAAACTTTCTGAAAAGGTTACACACACACACACACACACACACACACACACACACACACACACACAGTTAGCTTCTATTTAAGCTGAAGTGTGACCTCTAGTGGTCAGACACTGTCTGTGTTAACAGCTGTGACGAACAAACAGCATTTTACATTAACATGCACAGTATCTGCCAAAATGCAGCACACTTAATATGTATTAAATTACACATTATCTTCCGCCCAAATGAAGAACTCTAATCTATGAATATCCAAATTGTGTTACTTTCAAAAGAATAGTTGGCTTGTGTCAAACTTTGCACAGTGACGGTCAAACAGCCAAGTCACAATAACCTAAACACATATTTGACATTGATTAAAGTGGTACAGCCAAGAATATTAGCAATGTGGATATTTCAGTCTAATACTGAACTACAAGTGTTAATTCCAGATTGTAAAAGTACTCAGGTAACAGTAAAAGTACTGGATTTAAACTCCGATTTAATGCTTTGAAAATAAAACCTTTTAAAAACTGAATGCAAAATGGCTTGATTTCTTGAACATGAAAATAACCCTAAAGAGAGAAAACAAAAAATGTAAAAACCAAAAAAAAAAAAAAGGGGGGGGGAAAGTGAATAAATCAATGAATGCATAAACAAACAAACAAATAAATAGAAATAAATAGATAGATAAAATAATTCCTAATAATTATAACTAGATTTCTGGACATCTTTCTCTATTTTTCTTTAAATAATTCTGTTGCTCACACTTTTCCCACTCTCTCCTAAAAACAAAACAAAAAAAAACCACCCCCCACAAAAGTTTTAGGTTGTCTTCTCTTTGTAATGTTTTTTTTTTTTGTAATTCGCAGGACATCTCTTGCCAAGTTGCTACTTGCCTTTTTAGCCATGTTTTTCTCAGAGGTTTAAATGCATTTTAAAGGATCAGCACAAGTACTTCAAAACTGAACTTAAACTTAAGAGTTTGCACTTAGTGACATTCTACCTCTGAGCCAAGATTTAAGACTTTATTTTTTTCTGAAAAGACGAAGAAAAAATATTCTAAACATGTACGTAAGAGCGTTGTATCCTACAGCAGAACAATCACACACACAGCAGAGAGGAAGGAAGAGGAGGTAATACAAGCTGCAGCTGTAAACCACATACTCTCTCTCTGTGTGTGTGTGTGTGTGTGTGTGTGTGTGTGTGTGTGTGTGTGTGTGTGTGTGTGTGTGTGTGTGCGTGTGACACTGAGTGGGTGGAAACCTCACTGGTTTTGACCTTTTTTTCTGTTTTTTCATGAAAATCACTCAAATTTAACACCTCAACCACAGTTTTACATCATCATGAGGTTTCAGTATGAAGAGACTCCACGATGGACAAAAATGTCATTTTTCCGTCATTACATCATCATTAGCTTTACAGAGAGACAGGCAGACATAAATGTGGAGGTGCAGTCGGTTGCAGCGGGACGTCCCCCGTTGGCTCACAATAGCTGTTTGACGGAAATAGGAATTAAAATTTTCCACCTAGTCTTTTATGGAACATAAGACTGAACATTTGTACGAAGGCAGTGAAGACAATAGCTTCAATATCAATACGGAGTTACGAAAGTGACACGAACTTCTAAGCACGGAAACACTGGCAGTGAAAAAAGGGACAGAAGAAGGAGAGAAGGGACAAAGATAATTATTTTGATATATTTTGAGACATTTCCAGGATTTGAGGACATTTTGAGGATTTTAGGATGTTTCTAGGATTATTGGACAAGTCTAGGATTTTAGCAGGATGTTGGGACGTTTCTGGTTTTAATGAGCACTCCTATTGTTGGGGGGATTCTGGTTTTACCATTTGAAGCATTTTGTGTTACAGTTTGCGAATATGAAGAGTGCAATACAAATAAAGTCTGAGTCTACATCACTAGATTTAATGTTGGCAATGTCAGTTTCTGCAAATCAAGGACATACAGTGTCACGTTATTATGTAGCAGGTATGTTGAAACATCACGTTTCTTTATGCTTCAACAATGCTGTCGTTAACTAAGTGTTAACCACACGTTATAGTTAGGAAAAGATCACATTTTGGCTTAAAATACACAGTTTTGGAGATGATTCAATGCTGAACATGCAGTGATGTCTGGCTAAAAATACACCAATTTCTAGTTGAACGATAGCTACTAGAAATGTAGTGAATCATTGACAACAAACCCTTTTCCGGCAGCACAGACGCCACCAGAAACGCTGGTTTCATAAGAAATCAGACACTGGGACAGACACTGTTAAAAATAACTGTGTGGGAATAGCTTCTCTTCTTGCTAACTGTCTCGTTTGCTTATGTGGGTTAGCAGAAGCATCAGTATTAAATTTTGATGTTTCATAACCAGAAAACTCATCGTAGCTGCTTTAACCCTTTGAAACCTGGATCTACATCAGTTTTCTTGTGCTGCGTTCAAATTCCTCTCACAAGCTCTTTAACCCTTTGACATCGGAGCAAATTGGTTTGACATCTTTAAAAACATGGAGAAAAAGGCACTAAATAACATGGCCAGAGGTACGTCACATCAGATACTTATGATGGGATGGAGAATGTCAGGTGCCTGACCATGGAGGGCTCGGTACGAGAGAACAAGTATCTTAATATAAATCCTGAACCTGATAGAAAGACAGTTTAAAGACACTAAAATCAGAGTGATGTGTGTTGCCCAGGTGGATCGGGTTAACAGCCCGAAAGCAGCGTTTTGGATTATTCATTGACGGTTCAGTAATGATTTGCCAAGAAATGTAAAAAGTGTGTTGCAGTAGTCCAGCGCAGAGGGAAACAAAGGCATGAATAATCATATCTAGCTGGTCGAGACACGACAGACTTGAGCTTTGCAATATTTCTTTGCTAAAACGTGGTCATCAAAGTCAAAATATTATAAGATACTATTACTACTACTACTACTACTACTACTACTACTACTACTACTAATAATAATAATAATAATAATAATAATAATAATAATAATGATAGAAACATAATAATAACAATACAAATAATAAAATAAAATAAAATAAAATAAAATAAAATAAAATAAAATAAAATAAAATAAAATAAAATAAAATAAAATAAAATAAAATAAAATAAAGCGCATCAGACAAATAAATCATGGCTCCTAGTTCTGTTATTATGTCGGAGGGGGAGTCTAGGTTGGGGTGGGTGGGGAGCTATTGATCAAACGCATGGCCTTTTTAAAAATATCTTAAATATGACCGTTTAGCTGAGGAGAGGGACACAAGTGTTGCTAGTAACTTGTCAGAGGTGTGATCATCTTCCCCCTAAATGTTGGTGGTACTGTGGTCTGTAATACCCCTTATGAACTGTATGTGAGTTTGTGTGTGTGTGTGTGTGTGTGTGTGTGTGTGTGTGTGTGTGTATGTGTGTGTGTGTGTGTGCGTGCGTGTGTGTCCAGGGATTTTATTTGTATGTCTCTTATGCAAATCTGAATAATAATATTGACATGCATGATGCATTTGTACATGTATTTGCCTATATGTGTGTGCATGTGTTTTTGCAGGCTTATCTGTGAGCCTTTGTGTGTGTTTGTGTGTGGTTACATTGCTTCTATTGTCTTTTCACAGCCTCTCACAGGAAGTCTTCCTATCTGATTCACACATTTCTCTTAAGGTGTTGAACGTCTCTAATATTGAACACAGATGGCATGTGTGTGTTCACCAGCCTGTGTGCAGGGGTGTGTGTGAAAACCCTTTGCAAACTTGCAGTGAAAGAAACAGAAAAAGAAACCCTCCTCCGTATAGACTACAATCAAGCACCGCTTATCAGTCGCGGCCGATCAGGAGGACAAGATGAGAGCGGGGCTCCTGTGGATGCTGATTGTGTGTTTGAGTGACGGAAAGAAACCACGCTGCACAGGTGAGAAGACACAACATTTTTGCTTCAGAATTAAACTAAAGTAAAAGTCAGTGACGCAATGAAACTGCTCAAACGTATTATTTGACCAACATCACGACTTTCAGAATGACTGCGGGCGCTTTCATGAGCTGCGTCTGGAAACAGACACTGAAGTCAGGAGTGACGTAGTCTGGTAAAATACATCTTAAAGCTGTTTAATAACTGGGTAACACTTTCAATGACGCCCATAAACATGCGTGAAATGCATCATAATCTGCTTATTGCACTGTATGATTATACTTATTACACCCATAAACCTTCAGCTCTGTAACAATAATCATAACACATTATAAAGCATTTTTAAATGAATTTATAGGATATTTGTTGCGGTAATCTCTGCCGTTTGAGTCAGATGAGTCTTTAGGGAGAGTGTGTGTGTGTGTGCGTGTGTGTGTGTGTGTGTGTGTGTGGTGGGGGTGTCAGATTATGATCTGTAAAAACAATGAAATATATCAGTTAAAATCAGATAAACCTTAATTAATCCCAAATGGATAAATTTCAGTTGTCGTAGCAGCTCACAGTGAAAACAGTGAAAATATATGAGAACTATTAAAACATCCATATTTGCTAAAAGCCACACAAAAGAAATACGAACAACACAATAATAAGGACTGCAACTAATTTATAAATAGATAAATATAGAGAGATTATCTACATGCTCTCAAAGTGATCATGCAAGTTCGTTTTATGTTTATATATATACATATATATATATATATACACACATACATACATACATACATACATATACACACACACACACACACACACACATATATACATACATACATATATATATATATATATATATATATATATATATATATATATATATACACACACATATACATATATACACATATATATATATGTATAAAACTTTATTTACAGCAAACAATTACCACTTATAGAGACACTTCAACTCCTATATCCTTGCCTTTTTCCCACTTAATGGACTACTTGTTATTTCACGGGGCCAGTAAACTGGGCTGGACTGTGTCCTCGATAAAAAGTTCAGCTCCAGTCTAATAAGGTGCCTTCCTTTTTCTGCATTTGGTGTAGTTTCGATAAACAGTGCGCTGAGTTCAGTTGTCTCATGATGATTGATTTACTGATTTGAAACTGATTTAAAAAAGTGTTTCAGGTTCTGACACCCAGGCTGCGTCTTGTCTGCTTGTTTTGTCAGTTGGGCCGACCATCACCGTGTCAGAACTCAGCGAGGTGTCCGTGTCCTGTCCCTCCGTCTCAGCCAAGAGCTCAGAGCTCCAGTACGAGCTTCTCTTTAAGGACAGCAGCATCACACGAATGTATCTGAATCAGGTCTGTAAGTTTATGTGCCTCCATATACAGTATTTATATATATGTGTGTGTGTGTGTGTGTGTACAAACTTCCGTACTGGTGTAATGTTATGAAGGTCTGTGGGTTTCATTGGTGTCCTCATTTCGTTTTAATCTACAGAAGAAATGACATCAAAAACTTTTATAGATATCAGATATCAGGTTTTTTTGCAACATTTAAAGAGGAGCACTACCTAAAAAAACCCCAATATTTTCTTTTGATGTCCTTGGAAAGTTCAATCAATATTTATGAACATGAGCTTTCTCTCTCTCACAGCCACAAACCAGAGTAAGTAAAACCTGATTTATGGTACGGTACTTGACACTTTTGAATGAGTAATGCTCGGCAGAAATGATTTTTTCTTGACATTGAAAAGTATCACTGGATGCCTCGCTTTCATGTCACACACACGCAGAAATTTTGTTATGTTGAGGACACATTTAATCACGTAATGCGATTGAGTAAGCACAGTGCATCACACACAGTGTCTCGATGCAACCTTTCCACTTAACAGTTTAGTCTGTGCATCCGAAAATATGGTTTCAACCTTTTTTTTCCCCCGTCAAAGGGTTTTTTGGGGGATTTTTCAGGACAGAGGGATGTCGTGTGCTCCAAAGCCCTCTGAGGCAAATTGTGATTTGTAATAATGGACTTTATGAATAAAACTGAATGCTAGAATGCGTGCTGCGTCTGTCGCTGACGCTCACGGACGGCGTGTCTGTTTCTGTCAGCTAAAAAAATGGTCTCAAGTACTCCCACACCGGTATTTTACGACTTAATCTAAACATATATTTATCCTGCAGCTTCCTTATTCCTTCCGCTTTTGTTTTCTCAATAAGAACTAAGTAGTTAGTTTTAAAATTTTGTTTCTCTTCAATTTACCCACTAATTTCATCCATTATCAAAATGCAAAAAGATACTGTACAAAGTAGCGCAAATAAAGAGATAAAAGCAAACAGTTGTCAGAGGGACATATGGGAAATATATCACAATGATAAAGTATAACTGAAAAAGGTGTTTGTGCCTGATTAACTTTTAATGAAGCATACACCGATAACTTTGTGCGTCTTTTTAATTTTGTTTTATTTCATAAAAAGTGTCGAGCACCATAAATCAGGTGTCAAACTGTGATATCATCGAGTATAAAGTTTAGAGCTGCTACATTGAGCCTGATTTTATGGACCTACAGACTGTTTATATTATTAGAATTATTATAATTATAATAATAATAATAATAATAATAATTATTATTATTATTATTATTTTATACCCAAATGGGCTTTATTCTGTTGAAGAGTTCTCAGTTGTGAAACAGAAATTATATGCTCATATACTCAGAAGCTTCCCCTGCCTGCTCTCAGTATTTATCTGGAGCTTTCGTTGTCATTGTCTATGGTGCGGCTCCAGATTTATATTTGCTTGCACCACATAATTGAGTTTTAGCACTGTTTGGATTTTGGGAGAAAGTTGTTCATGTTTCCTAATATTTTGGTACTGTCTTGGACCACAGGAATAACCTGTATAAATTTTGAAAATGGACATAGTTGAATTTAGGTTAAACAAACGTGAATACTGGTAATATTTGCAAATTTGGAGTTTGATTAAATCAACCTTTAAAACCCCAACAGCCCCCAAAAGGGTGCAAACCCTTCCTTAATTATCTCGAGCTTTGGTAGCGGTCATGAAGCATCACTTTACTACTTCATGTTGCTGCAAAAATGTACCTTCACTAGTCCCTTGAAAAATGCACAGGAGAGACTTGGAAACCATATTTTCAGAAAAGGAAATGTTACATAATTCTAAGTACATGTCGCTTGATATCCGTACTAGGTTAATTTAGTTCAAAATTATAAACAGAGTATTGGACACCATCTAGACTGCATAGGATCAAACTTAAAAGTGACCCAGGAGGCTACGCTAACTCATGTCTTCATGTCCTAAAGTGAAGGACTTCTGGACGTCTGTTCATGACTGTATCCAGAGAATTATTGGACATGACGTTCCTTATTTCTGTTGGGGGGACTGTGGGTGAGACTGCTATTATGTGTATTATGGAAGTCAGCTCACGCACCGTCAGTCACAGACTGGGATAATCTACGTGCCACGAGCCCATTCTCTCTACTTGGCAGGATGGAGGGTTATTATTTGAAACGGGAAAAATTTCTTCAACATTTCAGTGGCCCCCAGTAACAGAGTAAGCCCCCTTTCATGGTTGGAAAGGCACCTGTACGCCTTCCAATAATTATACTAACTTGGATTAATCTCAAAACAGCCTCCCGTATTACTTTATTCTATTTTATTATTTATTTATTATTATCACTATTATTATTATTGTTGTTTTTTTATCTATGCCCTTTCATGTTCTGGTTTCCTTCACCAGATCATGTTCGTCTCTTGTGTTTTGCTGTGATTTGTTTATGCCAGTCAGCTGGTGTCCGTTGCTACTGTTTGATTGAATGTATTTTGGCCTTTAAAAAATGTAAGAAAATGCTAATAACAAGAAAATGGACATAGCCCCCTTATGAGTTCTCTTTATATTCTCTCCTTCAAATTCAATTTCTCGTCTTTACTGAGCTCCACTGACAAGTTTACAAGAAGAGTTGAGCCACATTAGGAAGCCACAGTTTCTCACCTCTGCTCCAGGACGACACTGCACTGAACTCTGTGAGGGGACGATTCTTTACAAAGAAAAATCAGACGCATAAATCACGTACGCACAAGCAGTCCCTCATTGTTGCATTGAGCCTCACAGGCTGTGGACAAAGACACAGACCAACAGATGGCAGCACAAACTGGATGATAAACCGAGGTGTCCGCTGCACAGAATAAACATTTCCTGAACTTCTGACTGTACCCAAACTCATCACAGGGTGTGTTCATGTGTGACTTGCTCTGCTTATGATTTGTGACCTCGCCTGGCTCAGATTAGTGTTATTATAGCGTCAACATGCAGCACTGCGGCACAGACGGCAGAAAAAGCAGTTGTCAGCGAGCAGGATTAGAAAACTGGGAGCAGTTATTCTGTTCACAGTAACCTGCTGTAAACCTTGTTTTCACTGACCTCCGGTGTTTGAAGTCTGCCAACACCTTCACACACACACACACACACACACGCACACGCACGCACGCACGCACACACACACGCACACACGCACGCACGCACACACACGAGCACACACACACGAGCACACACACACACGCACACACACACACACGCACGCACGCACGCACGCACGCACACACACACACACACACACACACACACACACACACACACACACACGCACACACACACACACACACACACACACACACACGCACACGCACGCATTAAGAGCACCGTCAGAATCAATGTTGCTGCAAATCACTGACATATCCCGTGATGTGATTATTAAAAAAATAATAATAATAATTTTATTTGAAAATATGGTGACATAGAGACAAAAACCTGCCATTTGAAAAATTAAAATTCAGAAAATTTCTGTATATTTGATATTTATGATTAGGTCTTATGTTGGTAAAACAATTAACTTAATGAAAGAAGAAAATAATATTGAAGTATAACTTTTACTGTAAGCTTGTGCACAGAGTGATACGTGTGTGTATAATATTAAAGCGGACCCTACAGGCAGTGGACTTCATATTACGCTCTGGGCGTCCTTCTGCTGCTGACGTTCTGGGATGCCGCTTTTTTTAAAATGTTTTAAATGTATTTTTTATTTAACTTTTATTGAACCAGGTTGGTCCCACTGAGATTAAGGTTAGACCTGAAAAAGACAGTCAGCAGTGAGAACACAAAGGGGGACAAAATACAGAACATAAGCACTAAAATTTGCATTAAAAGACAACCACCTACGAGTCAGAAGAGAACTTCCTGGGAGTTAGTTGTATAAAGAGGCAGGCTGAAAACATCGACATCCTAAATCTGCTTCTAAGTCTTTTATTTTAGATTTTAAAATGAGCAGAAATTGAGGTTATCCCTGAGTATCCAAAACTCAGAGGGCTAAAGTGTACGGCCAGTGACCAAGCTGCCAAATTTGACAAATTAACAATAAGAACATAGATGTCATTAATATGAATCTTTCTCTCTCTTTCAAATTCAAAATTCAAATTTCTCTCTCTGTCTTTCTCTCTCGGTTTCAATTGAAACTGCTTCATTGGCATGAATGTTACTTGGACAATATTGCCAAAGCATCAGATATATTAAAATCAACAACACAATGCAGGGAGTAAAAATATTTATGCAGCTAAAAAAAAAAAGAAAATATCAGAAAACACTAAACACGTTTTGTGTGTGTGTGTGTGTGTGTGTGTGTATGTTTTATGTCTACTGTATATAGAAGTAGTTAATGTTTGTTTTGTATTAAAAAAAAAACAAAACATCACTCTCTCTCTTTCTTTCTGTAGCTGTCTGCTTCTGCAGAGAGTTTGTTTTTCGGTCAGTTTAAAGTCAAAGCCAACAGCAGCGGAGAGTACGTCTGCAAGAGGAGGGTGATTTATCCTCCACCGCTCAGTGAAGACTGCGTCACCACTGCAGTCATAGTGGCAGGTAAAACGCACGACCAAAAACACTAACGTACAGTCAGTTAAGTTATATTTTATTAAAATGACTTCTGTTCTGATCCATTCATAGAAAAGCAGCCTTTGCAGGCGATTAATGTGACTTCTGAAGCCTATCAGAGCTGTCCAGTCAGGACCCCGTTCATCCCACACGAGGTGATGTGGGCGGGATGCGGAGTTTTATTGATCTACAGCCTGTCAATCACCTGCGTTACCATAGTGATATGGGTAAATATGAAAAATGACTTCACTCAGTGTCTTATACTGTACAGATTTTAAAAAGTATCAGTCAGCTAAAGTAAAATTCTTCTCTTTTTCTTTGTCTTGTTTTCCTCAAGAGGAAAAAGAAGACCAGAGATGAAGAGCATACAAACGTGTATGTCAACACCAGACCTGGAGAGGTCAGAAAAACAGCAAAGTTTAACAACTTATGGCAATTATAAAGAAATATCACAGCTGTTTACCCTTTAACACCTAAGTGAATAGATTGTTTTTTTTTCTCAAAAACATGAGCAGGCAGCTATGAGCACCTGAAGAAATGACCCAAAAATTAGGAAAATAAGAGTAAAAAGTTACAAGAAGTAACTTTAGAGACTAATAAATGACTGGAAAATAAGTCAAAAAGAGAAAACATAAAAATAAGTAAAAAAAAGAAAAATAATAGGACAATTACCTAAAAAAAAGGAAAAGAAAGTTAAAAGAAAATCACAAAAAACACAAACAACAAAATATGAAAATGAAATTAAATGTGAAAAAATATAAAAATAAAAATATGTTGTGTGACTAGAACATGTTTATCTGCACAGCCGAGTCGCTGGAAGAAAATGTTGGCATTGTACATTTCTGCAAATCACGGATACGTTTCATTGTACATTTCATATGTATCATATCAACATTTCTAATGTGATATATATGAGCTGACTTTGTCAGTAACTTTAATAACTAATATACTAACTAAAAATAAGCCAAAAAGAGATTTTTTTTTAAAACAAAAGAATGACAAAACAATTTACTAAAAAAGTGAAAAGTAAAAAAACAACAACTAAAAATAAACACGAAAATTACATAAAAAAAAGCTTAAAATTAAATTGAATAATAAATGCATGTATTTTTTTTTAGCCATAACTGTGTTTCCAGCTGCTTTTTAGAGATCAGACATGGGTGTTTTATTGTGGTTCATCTGTGTTTTTCCAGCAGTAATAGTGATACGATACAAAAAATCAATTGACTTATTTTGCTTATGGATTCAGGATGCTTACATGCACACACATTTGCCGAGACAATTTGCGAAAAAAAACAACAAAAAAAAAAAACAGGTTGTTTCACCTCATTGTGCTTCTCGCAGCTTTTGCAAGAATCCACCCTGCCTGCACAAAAACAACCAATCACAGGCGAGGAGTATCTGCCAATCATGTCAATCACTGCCTTCTTTGTCTTGTATTCCTTCAGAGGAAGAAGAAGAGAAATGAGGACGATACGAACGTGTATGTCAACACCAGACCAGGAGAGATCAGGAAACCGAGCAAAGTTTAACAACAACTTGTGATAACTGCAAAGAAATATCATAGCTATATATTTTAACAGGCTGGATTTTTTTGGAATTTAAGACGGCGTTAATGAGCGACTCAAGAGAAGGCCCAAAAATGAGCAAGATATGTGTACAAGAAGTAACTTTAATAACTATCAAAAATAAGCCAAAAAAAGAAAATGTGAAAAAAGAAGAATAAATAAAAAGAAAATTACCTGAAAATATGCAAAAAAGAAAAGATTTTTTTGAAAATTAAAAAAAAAGAAAATACTAAGCTAAACATCAAATCAGTTATATATACATTCATCGCACTCTTGTGCTCTTGTTCAGACGTCTCTCACAAACATTTAAATCTCTGATGATGATGACCTGAGTAATTGGTTTGATTTCTTTTGAAAATGTCCAGAAAGTCCAGAAAATTGCAAAAAGAAAAAAAAAAAAAAAAAAAGGAAAATGTGACAAGAAAATGACTTGAAAATCAACTGTGTGGGGGTGGTTAGATATTATCAAAAAAGGGAAAATGTCCAGAAAACTACATTTATAATTCTTATGATCATAGATTTAAAATTAAGTTATACTATTTTATTTCACTTTTTAAGGTCATTTTCTTGTTTCTCTTTTAAATACATATACCATCTTTTTTTTTTTTTTTACTTCTTTTCAGGTCATTATCTTTTTAATAATTTGTTTATACTTTTTGAGTTTTACTTTTTTTTCTTTCTATGTTCAGGTGATTTTCTTGTAATGTTTTACTAATTTCTTGCTATTTATGTTTAATTTGCTCAGATATCAGAGGGTTAAGTACTGAAACCAGCTTCATGTGATGACTTTTTCTGAATTGCAAACAAACCAACAGCTTCTTATGATATTTTTGCACTTCATGCTAAACTGAAACAATGACAGCAGCACAAGTAAACCGCTGTTTTCCGGGGTGACTGAAGACTGTAGTGCTGACTGTATCTTCAGTAAGAACGGGGCTTAACCCCACAGAGCGTTTCCAGGCAAAACACTGATGAGACGTCAGGAGGATTCAGAATGTCACAACATCAGCACTTCCACTGTCAATCTATCTGAACACACGCTGACCAGAAATAGCTACTTTCCATTGTTTGCACCTTATCAGTGCCTATCAAGTGTGCTAGGCATGAGAGAAATGCACACAAGACGAATCAGCAAAGTGATATTAAATTTCCAAAGAAGAATTAACTTTGATGACATATCAGAAACTGTCACATATTGCATCACACACTCCATTTGAACCCCAAATTACTAATAACAGGATACAGTTTTGAGGTGTTTTCAGGTTTTCTATCGAGATAATGATCAGCAATATGAGAAAGATTTTAATGTTTTTCAGTGTAATTTTCTGTATTAATACAGTTTACATTCATTCAATGACAGCGCTGAGGTAAATAGAATGTGCAGGTAAAATAAAAGCTATTGCCCCATAAAAACGAGGTGTTACTTTACATCATGGAGCAGCTCAGCGGTGTCATTCGGCCTGGGCGTCAAAGACTTCAGCCCCAAATGTTTTATAATCAACCCGGATCTAAATGAATTGGCTATTTTTTTTTTTTTTACAAAATACAAGTAGGCCTAATAATAATAAAAGTGTACTTAAAAAAGCTGTAGCCAACTCACAATTCACTCAACTCACGAATATTCGTTTTTACTTCAACAAACTAACAGCCGACACAAGACAGTAAGCCAGAGGCTGTTGCACATTAAGTTTCTGTGAGCTGTAAATTCACCAACTATAAGCAGACGAGGGAGGATAATGTTGTCTCAGAGTCCACGGTGCGGAGTCTCCTCTTCCTCTGTGCCGCCGCATCGTGCACACAGCTGCTTGCAGCAAAGAGTGACGCGAAAGTCAAGAGCGCTCACTCCAGAGCAAAAGTGTGAGGCCCAAACGTCCCCAGAAATACACTGAATAGCAAAAAAACAACTGCTTGACTTGAAGCTATTTCAGTCAGCTGAGGCGTCTCCGGATACGCTGCTCTGCACTGTCAAGATGATGTGCTGCAACTCACAAAGCCAAGTGCACAGGCTCTGTACTCTGTCCTTACTCACTGCACTTTAACAAATCATGTTAAAATGTACAATTGTCATGTTTTATATCTCTTGATAAAAAAATAAACCTGTGAAATTTTGACAGCATTTTGTCTTTATTGATCTCTTTTTATGGTGCGTCTCCTTTCAAATTAAGCTGATGACAGACTCTGAAGACGACCATCTATCCTCACTGCTGATCTTTAGCTCGTCTTCAGCCATTTGAAACTTGTGCAATTTGTCACTATTCCTTTTCAGAACATATGAAGAAGGCGATGGGTAACTTTACAAGAAATTACCCAAAATATTGTCAAAAATAATTAAAATTACTTGAAAATAAAAAAGGAAAATACCTGAAAATAAGAGCTAAGATTTTTTTTTTCCTGTAACATAATTGTAAATACATTATAATAATTATAATGAAACATTTTTTTGAACATTTTTCTTTTTTACCAGTTTTTTGTTTGTTTTTGTTTGAATTTTCTAGTCATTTTCTCTCTCTCTCTTTTTCTCTTCATTTTTTGGCTCAGCATTCACTAATTCCTTTCAATTTCTGGGAATTTTTTTTTGCTGCTTCCTCATTGCCTTTCCCCCATGTTTTCAAAATAAAGCAAACTAATTCGCTCGGGTTTCAAAGGTGTAAATACTTGTGAAAGGCATCTGAGAACTGAAGTCAGTCCAGTTAATTCCTGCATTTAAAACATGATATCATATCATATCATATTCTGTCATGAATTTAGGAACATCATCAGCATTTTTTCTCCTCACTTGGAGCTCTAGTACTTGCATTTAGTGTTGTCTGTAACAGTGGTACCTCTGCCTTGTACAGCTAAGTTTTTTCATGCTTAAGGGTAACTGGTATTTTTAAACCTGGACCTCATTTTCTGATAATTTTGTGTCTACATGACTAATGGGAATACCTTTTTTTAAACTGGTCCAATATAAGTGAGAGGCTGACATGTAACCACTCAGGGCATTTTAGCACTGTCAGTTTACTTGGGAGCAGTCAGATACTTCTCAGTCAACTGATATTGCTTCAAGTCAGCGTACTTTTGTTTTGGTCCCCAGATTTTTTCCATTAAGTGAGCGCTTGACTTTCATGCTACTCTAAACTCTAAAAGTATAGTTTAAAAAATGAAATTAAAATTTGTCCCTAAATCCTGTTCCATCTTTTGGAGTCAAAGGAGGAGTTTTCAGTGGCTCTTGAACTTGATTGTGCACAAATGCTGAGTGGATACATTGCAGCTAGTTTCAGTGATGCTGGCTGCAGCGCTCTCTAGTCACATACACACAAAAACATGTGAAAATAGACTAAAAAACATCTGCTATCTTTAAAAAAGAGCAACATAGGCTGTGAAATATTTACTATCTTTCCTCGAGTGTAATGCATTCTTCAGTCAGAGTAAGTGATCGCAGTTAAGCAGCAGCAGCAGTTTCTATTGTACATCCCACTCAAAGCATGACGCAATCACTCTGCTCTTTGCACCTTTTCTCTTCTCACGATAAGAGAACATCCTATTTTGCTCCATTGTGAATGTGGCAGAGGCTGCCCCTCATTTGCACATTGTTAAGTCAGTAACAAGGAAGTCATACTGATTCAGGATTTGCTCAACTAAGCGCTAACTTAAGGAGAGACTCATGTATCTGAGCTGAAAATGTTTTGACTTGAGAACAAAACTCTTCAGATATCCTCCTGACTCCCTTAAACAGAGTGATTTTTTTGCCTAAAATAAACAACTCCAAAGTGAAATCATCAGAAGATTTCAGTTTAAAGTGATGTTGTGGTACAATCGTCAGTTTAAGGCAGATGGAAATTGATGTATCATTAAATTTGAAGGCAGAATACAGGAATCAGGATTACATTAAACTCTGATAGCACCATCATTTTAATCTTGCATGGGAATATTCATAGAGATTCAGTAGTTTGATCAAAAGGAATTCAAACTAAATATCAATCTGCAAAAGTTTCCACATGAACAAGTCGATTAACTTTCAATACGAAACTTTCCACAAGCGCTAACTGCAAAAAAGTTGAGCACAGTAATTTTGTTTCCGAGGCATATTAACCTACTTAAAGAACATTTTTAATTTAAATGGGCATCAAGTTTAGACAAGTTTTTGTTTTCTTTTATGATTTTCATCATCGGAATAAATTGTATTGTGTATTGTGGCTTTGTACATACACAGTAATAAATTGTTAGTGTTTTTTTCTGTTTTTTCTTTTTCTTTTTTGAGAAAAAGAAGAAGAACTACACACTAAAAATCACTGAATTAAGCTCTTCTCTAGCTTTTTGCAGAACCACAGCCAGTTCAACTCGTCGTGTCTTTACCGGCAAAACATCATCATCATTTCCTGTGGAAGGCGGTTTCCATGACAGTGGATGGAAATGCACGACTATAAAGGTAAGTTTCACTGTTTTTGCTGTCTTTTAAGTAAATTTGCTCAGTGTGAGGGTGTGTGCTCGACAGACCTTTGTGAATATTTTTAAGTGTCTTGTTGTGTGACTGTGTGAGATACTGTAGGATGTTCCTGACTCACTGTGTGATGGCATGGATCCAGCTGACAGTCCTCAGCTTCTGCCTGCCTGTGTACAGCGGTGAGTGTAAACAGACTTTTACTGATGTGATGATTGTGATGTTGTGTTTATGGACTGGTAACGCTTTTTCCATCAGATGACAAAAGATACACCGTAAAATTTGACAAGTTGATCTTATGCAAGTTAAACTTTGGAAATGATTGCCATGAAAAAGTTAAGTAAGCATAACTACTTTGTCTCTAATTGTTAAGTTTGCTTGAAACTTAGCTATATTAACTTAAGTATGATGTAATTCCACTTTCATTTTTAGTATGCAACATTACCTTGTACTTAATTTGATCATTACAAAGAGGATTTTACCAATGATGAAGTTTGGAGATACGAGTGTTTAAGAAAATACAAATATGACTGACTAGTTTGCAACATGAAGCACAGTAAAAATGATTCACTGAAGTTGCTACAACTTAGAAAGATTGATTTAATTAAACTTGACATTTTTAAGTTGCAACAACTTCACAAAATTGAGTAAATATAACTAAATTTTAAGTAAACTTAACACTTAGATAGAACGCAAACATAATGGTTTTAGCCAGTCGGAGATGGTCTGAAATGATCCCGGCCCAGTTCTTGCTGGTCTTTGATGGTTTAGCTGGGTGGGCCACCAGCCGGACATGCTGGTGTGACCACCCTGTCAAGCTGCAAACATTTATCTTTGTGCATATCCAGTGACAGCAGACTTAATGGATTTATGCCCTTTGCTTTTCATACTTCGCCCTCATGACACGGGTATTTCTCCACACCTGAGGACATGGATTTGGTTTCAGTGTTCAATGTTTATCCATTGAAGTTCCTGCTAGAGTGACCATCACAAGCTGGTATGGCCAGCTAAAATATCAGAATTCATGCAAAAACATACCTTCAGCTGGTCAAAAAAGCTGGTCAAGCAGATTTTAAGAGCAATACTTCAATGTATTTACATTTTTCAAAGCAATCGGCATCCAAACATATTTTAAGTAAATCAACTCATGTTACAGTGTACGTGTTTAAGAGACTGTTTTTTTAATCTATTTTTCTTCACTTGACCTCTTCAGGTAACTAAAACCTCCATGTCTAATTCTCAGCCAAACAATCAATTTAAGATGAACTGACGTCAGCCACAGCCTGATTAAAACTGAATACACAGCTCACACCACTGTGAGTTTGAGCTGAAAGGCAGAGCGAATCACAATCAGAAAAACCCCCGCATCAGCAACTTTAAATCAGGCAAAAGACCAAACAGTCCATTTCCTAAATGTCCCCAATCAACTTTTCCTTTTTCTGCCAGCTGTGAAGGTGATCCAGCCCTATAAAGTGGTCAGCAGTGACGGGACGGCAAAGGTCCAGTGCTCCGTCCAACCCCGACCCTCCTACAACCAGATTCAAGCCTCCTCCGACCAAACCCAGCACTACCCCTACCCTGACCCCGAGGAGCTCCGTGTGACCCTGCTGAGAGGCCTCTACAGCACCCAGGAACTCTGCTCGTCCACACTCAACTCCACAGAGCAGACAGAGACAGATGTGCGGAAAGAGGGAGAAGTAAGTCCAAAATCCAGAGTAATGTTTTTAACATTGAAAAATCTGAAATGGTGTTTTTTATCAATCAGCTTCCTACAAAAAGAGGCAGGGATCATCCCAGAATATTAACAACAGACACATAAGGATACAGCGTAATATATAGACTCGGAAGTCAACTGGCAATATGTGATGACTTGGGATGAGGACTTTGCATCCTGACTATGCGCCCTGAACACACCCTAAATGCACTTGCACCATGCACTTCAGACCATGTATTATAGATCAATTAATCCTTTAAACCCTGAGCAAATTGGCTGGATTTCTTTCAAAAAATGGGGCGAGGGATATAAACAACTTAAGAAATGGCCCAAAGATTAGCAAGAAATTAGTAAAAAGTTACAAGAAAATTACCCGAAAATAAGATAAAAAGAAAAAATTATAAAACAAAAAGACCTTAAAAAGAGGGTTAAATTTTTTTTTTTCTGTAGCACAATATATATATATATATATATATATATATATATATATATATATATATATATAAACTGTACTTTTTTAGACATTATTCCCTAATCTTTTTGATCAAATTAAATCACCCCCCAGCTTCATCACCATGTACTATTTTTTTGCAATTTGTGGGACATTTCTTGCCATGTTGCTCATTGCTTCCTGATGTTTTTAAAAGAAAACAAACCAATTTCTTCATATTTAAGAGATTGAAAAGCTTGTGAAAGGAGTCTGAATGCAGCACAACAAAACTGATCTTGGGCCTCATGTCTTTAAACAATTTGGGCTACTACATTCCCAAAAAATCCCAAAATAAATGATCTATTTTATGTCACATCCTGCACATGGATGAGGTCATTTATGAGCACCAAAGAGTTCCTGTTTTGGTTCTTTTACTCGTGTCTTTGGTCGTCATGACAAACTTCATATGTCATGATTCCAGTTAAAAAGACTGTTTTCTGTTGGAGTCTGACTCAGGTGTGATGTGGTTTAGGTGCAGTGCTCTGCTCAGGTGAGGGAGGGCGCCGTGGAGGTGACGGTGTCCGGACTAAACGCCACACACACGGATATATATCGCTGTGAGATCGAGGTCTTCTACCCACCACCGTACCTGCGGCTCACCGGAAACGGCACACTCATTCATGTCTTAGGTGAGACGCCCACACGTGACCAGCAGACACTCACGTGCACAGTCACCCGCTGAGCCGACACATCTTTCGTCTCACTTTCAGTTTTACTAATTCATTTTCTTTGTCCACAGGGAGCTCAGACTGTCCTCTGCTTGGGGCTCAGAGACAGACTGCACACCAAGGTGATGGAGGAGAGGATGAGGAGCGTGATGAGAGGAACGCACCAGTCAGTGTTCCTGTGGTTGTACTGGTCATACTGGTCATGTTTGTCCTCTTCATCATTATCTACTTCCAGGTCAGAGCATTAATAATTGAATGTTGTTATTATAGATTGTTGCTGTTATTGAGTCACTAAGTAGATGATTTTTGACTTTTTTGACCCACCAGTGACATGTAACTTAACTTGGACTTGAGTGTTTTGACTTGAAAATACCTTCCTTCACCCCTAAAGACTGGACTAAATATACTCGTTGTTGTTTGCCACCGCGCTCCAGTCAACTGGAGTTTACATCCATGTGTGTGAAAACATGGACGCTTCACACACAGAAGATCTATAAAATCAAGCACAGTTTCAAGGTGATTCTTGCAGGGTTCCTAAATTAAAGCCAAAAACATGTTGTATGAGGCACCTTTGACCACCAGATTCTAATCAGCTCATCCTCGAGTCTGCTCAAACATTTGTGCCAAATTTGTAGAAATTTCCTCAAGGTGTTCTTGAGATATGGGACAGACAAGGTCACAGTGACCTTAAACCCTGACCTATGACCACCAAAATCTCAACAGTTCATCGTTGAGTCCCTCAAGGCGTTCTTGAGACATCGTGTTCACAAAAAAGGGCCAGAAGTACAGATGGACAACGCAAAAACATCACACACCTCCAGCCTCAGCTGTCCCCGACACGAGGTCATAAAAACCAACAACCATTATTCTGTTCCTTAAACTGCATTACTTGGTCTGGAATGTAAAGACTTGAGCCTTTTTTGAGACTTGCAAAGCAATGACTTGTTCACACCTCTAGTTATTGTTGTGATCTTTTTAGCAATAGTATCACAGGTATTTGCAGCACGATCGATATGTCTTCAGTAGTTACAATTAGTTGTTTTTCTTAAAATCTGTATTTTTTCCATTTGCAGACTGTTCAGTGTCAACAAGGGAGGCGGGAGGCTGCCAGAGCAGGGCTTTTTGTGCCTCACAAGGCGAATGCCGCATTTTCATGTTGAAAATTTGCATGAAAAACAATCATGGGCCCATCATGTCCAACGCTGCACCATATCGGCCCAGAGGTATTGGAGTACCATTGATTTTAAATGGAAGGTTACTTGGAAATATGGTCATTATAGACCTTTTATTTTACACCACAGCTTTAGAAAAACACCTAACTGACATTTTTGGTGTCTGTGCATGCTTTACTTTTTTTAAAAGTAAATTATAATGTTTACATTTTTGTAGACGCAACTTATGAGGGGCACTTGTAGGTCCTCCACTAACTGCAGCTAAGAAGGCTTGTATGGCTAATACTGTGCACAAACTTGTTTCATTCAAAACTCAGCACTTTAAAATTCCTTTAAAAAAATGTAAAAAAAAATAAATGTTGGAACAACTTCATTTTATGAGTAATTAACAGAAAACGTGTGTTCAAAAATATGGCAATAAATAACACTTTGGAATTTTTTTCAGATAATGTGGTTGGGAAAAAATAACTTGTATGGGTTATCAACTTAGAAATGTGTGTTTATAATTATGGTAATTAAGCATTTAACTACCATATTTATAAACACATATTTTTAAATGATTCCTCGTAAAAATCAAGCTTTTCACATAATTTAAAAGGAATAATAATTAGCTGTTACGTACTGTTGGCATAATTATGAACACACGTTTGTAGGTTGATAACTAGTAAAAATTAAATATGTCCAACACATTTTTCGACATTTAAAAGGAATTTTAAAGTGTTATTGTGGCAAAACGCTCCAGCTGAGAAAATGCAATGCTTTGAGTCATTATGGTGCATTAACAGCTATCAAACTTATTTGCCTATGAGTGTATTGATACCTGATGTCAGTATATTTTGTTGCCATTGCAATGTTCAGCAAATATTCACGTTGGATGTTTCCTCAAAATAAAGTTTCTTAACTTTAAATTGCAGATTTGTGAAGTTTGAATACAAGTATATCATCTTATACATCACCCAAGTGTACAAAGTCACAACATGAGGAAAGACAAAGAGGTTTAAATTTGACTGTGGCACTTAAAGAAATTATTTAGGGGTTTATTTTTAGATCTGAAGTTGTGGATCCACAATGAGAACCGCTCAGTTAACATATTGGACCTTATAAGCTTGATTTCTATTTTGCTGCCAAAGCATTGGCGTACTGAAGACCAAACAAAAGCAGTTTTCTAACAAATACACTACACAGACAAGCAGCAGACAACTATAATCCAAGTAATTAATAGTTTATTAAACAGGTTGATATTATTGATTCTGTTCATGTAAGAAACATGCATTTTCCATTTTTTCCTTTTCCTTTTTTGCTCCCATTTTTCATAGGTTTGAGGTCCCAGTATGTAAGATTTAGGGGGATTTAGTGCCATCTAGTGGTGAAGATTGCAACCAGGTTTTGGAAAATAGCACCAGCCATCAGCCAAATGCTGGTAAATTATGCAAGTGTCTGAGTGGCTGGTAGATTTTGGAGTGCACAAGCAAAAGTGGCAGGTGGACAAAAAAGGTGATGGCAATGGACAACTTGGCATGAAATGTCCTGTAAATTGCATGAAATTGGTAGAAGATGACAAGAAAATTATCTGAAAATTAGAGAGAGAGAGAAAGAAAATAATTTGTAAATTAATTTTAAAAAATGAATATATATATATATTTAGAGTTATTATAATTATATCTTCAAAATATATTCTATTGACATTTATTTCTTTAGCATATTTTCAGGTCATATCCTGTTTTTTTTCTGCACTAATTTCCAGGTAATTTTCTAATGGGTATAAGTTTTAATTAATTTTTTTGGTCATTTCTTGTTGAGTTGCTCATTGCCTTCTTTCCATGTTCTTGAAAAAAGAAAATCAAGCCAGTTTGCTCCGGTTTCAAAAATTTAAACTTGCAGTGCACACAGCTCTCACCTCGCACGTCCCAAGCAAACATGGAGGAGACTGAGAAGAAATGGCGGTGGCCAGCAGTGCGGTTCTAACAGCAGCAACAGTGTCAATAACTTCAGCAATTCTCACTCTTCAACGCAGTGATATAAGTTTTGCAGTAGCATTTTTGGCTTTGCATGCACATTTGAAGGCCACCGCTTGTCTACATTATCAAACAAAGGGCATTACAGTTGTCTGCAGCCTGTTTGAGGTAAAAGTTTTGAGCCACTTCCTCAGAATCAGCTTGACATTTAAAACATTTAATATCTGATGTGTTGCCCTAGTTATGTTGCTGACATGACTTTCAGGTGCGTGACTTGCTTTCTGCTCTACAGCCACAAGTATGTCACTTTTGGGGTTGGGTTGTGCTTAACAAGGACATTTTTGTAGGACAAGTTGTTTGACCACGTTGGAGAGTTGACAATTGTTTTGAACAGCCACACTTGAAGTCAGAATGACAAAACGGCTGTCATAGATACGGGAGAAATGCAATATTGTTTAAATATGAGGATAACAGAGCACATTTTCCAGACGGCCTCTTTTGGAAGACATTCACAGCATCAGATCATCACAAGAAGTGACAGAAAGAGCCACAGAGTCCAAACCCAGTCTCACCTCCATTCACCTGGCTGATCACGGCTTAAAGTAGGTGTGAACAACACACTCTCATCCCGAAGCCTCATTCCAACTGTGCAAAAAACCCGCAAACATCTGGCTTTTTAATTCAATAGGAAAGTGTACAATCGGGATTAACTCAGTTCATATGATTCTGCAGTAGTTCCAGGTATTTCAGGCTTCCAGCTCTGATTGGCTTTGATCGAAATAAAACACACACGCTTATTTCAGCTGCAATGACACACAGCCACTAATTACAGTCCATCCCCTCCTAAACAGCGCTGAAAGGTCAGTCCTTGTTAGTCTGAGTTTGAAAGAGAGACTGAATAAGTTAAAGATATATAAAGATGAGAAACAACTATAAAGTTTTCACAGACATCTGTCCATGCTCCTTCCTATTTACCTGCTCTCCTGCCTGTCCATGATGTCAAACAGACACACCAAAATAACACCCCCACGCACACACAAACACACAGAAAGACATGCTTGTCTGCTGTGTACACAACTCTGTAGCAGTCTATACCCTAGTTTTAGCAAATTTACCAGTGTTTGAACACAAGCACGTGATGGAAATACACTGTAAGTGGTTATGTTTAGACAATGGAAGCAAAACCAACGCTGGGATGCCAAAAAAGCACATGCTGGTACGGATGGTTAGGATTAGAGGAAGAGACACATGGTTAGGTGTAGAATACCCCCCATCACATTCAGACTCACATGAAAGTCTGGGGTTTGTTGGACCAGGTGCCGTCCACCCACATTCTCAGCTGATGCTGTCCAGCGGCGCATTATGCAGACACAGAAGGTGGTTTTTGGTGTCGAGATCTTATGCTGAAAGCACTGATAAAGCAGCTGTATTTGAACACCACAACAAAAAACCTCACTGACTTTGCATTGGCACTGTTTTGTATTGCATTGACTTTGTGTCCATTTTACATTCTTGTACGAGACGGAGCACAACTGTGCTTTGTGCTACATGCAAGCATAAGCATGCTAACATGCTCACAATTACGATATTAACCAGGTAAGCAGGTGAGCTTACCATGCTTGTTAACATGCAAACATTTGCTGATTAGCAGCAGACATAAATGACTGCTTTTATTTGGAGCTTATCCAAAACCATGTTTAAATCTTATGGTGGCACAAGAGGAAAAGTCATGGGATCACCAAAGTTAGCATATGTCATCCACTGGGGATAATTAATGTCTGTACAAAACGTCATCAGCGGTGGACTTTTCTACACTGACTAATACAAAGAAGCAAGATTACAAACAAGAGGACTTTGCTGTGAGGTCAAAAAAAAAAACAAAAGAGAAGAAACGGTGTTATAAGCAGACTGACAGTGAACAGTTTTTATCTAATCTTTTCACAAAGGAGGAGCAGACCTCAGACGAACCAATCACAGGGCAGATTCCAGGCTTCTAATGCTGATTGTGTCTGTGGTTTTGATTTGTCTCGCTCACACACACACACGCACAGAGATTTCACAGAACTCAGAATAACAGGATGTGGACTCACACTGCTGACTCCAATTACACCAGATCACATCATTTTCTTTCAGAGGACATTTCATGTTGATAAAAATTAATGGACAGACACATGCAGCTCTAGCAGAGATAACAGCAACCGGCTACATAAAGCAAATTCACTTTGGGTCAAATGAGCTTCAACAACATGAAAAAACGTATGTCTACTTTGCCAAAACAAGTGCAATTTAAAAACAAACATTTTAAAGATCTACCAGAACGATTTCTATCAATCTCACTGCTGATTAGATACAACTCTGACACTCCCACCAAACACTGAAAAAAACACACCACAAAACCAGTTTTAAGGAAACATGTCGTTCAGTCTGGAAACTTTGGCAAAACGGTGCACAGGGTTTTGAGATTGATCGTGTCCCTGGACTGACTTTATAACCATCAACATTTTACGAAATGGCAAATTTGTAAATTAACATTTTCCCATTATGTCTACAGAAAAATGGACCTGGTTGGCATTATATTTTTTTCACAGCATTTGCAGTTGAAAAATCCGTGATTTTTAAAGTTAATTTCTGGGTGATCAGGTTGTATGGGGCGTGTAGAGGATGCGACATAAGGCTGAACCACACGCGGTCAATTCCAGGTCTATTTGGGGATTTACAGAAGGAAGCTGCGTACAACGTTTTTTAAATGAAGACAAAACATTTGGATGTACATTTCCTCAGTTTTTTGAATATTTTTTTGACACCTTAGACTTGATTAGGGCTGTAATTAAATGAAATCAAAGTCAAATCAAAGTTAATCTTTCGGTTTATTAAAACATCAGAAAACAGTCAAAAAAAAAAAAGTTTTCACATTACTTGTTTTATCTGAGCTTCAGTCTAAAATCAAAAAATGTGAAATCTCCAATAATTCTCCAGCAAGTTGTCAATTTTAGAAACTATTACATATCTGCCCTTTTTGTTTTCAGAAATGACCAACATTATGAATCGTTTATCAAAATAGATTATGATTGATTATTTTGTCAATTGACTAGTCAATTTATTTTCTTTACATATCTAGCATGGACAATGTTTTTGTTTGTCTTTTTTGGTCGATGGCAACTTTATTTATGTTTTCAAGAAAATAATCATTCGACATGTGAATACATGTATATACCTGAATGTCATTTACACAGATGCCAACCCACACCCTCATATCCAGGTTTAACCAGAGTAACCAAAAAATAAAATAAAATAAATAATAATAATAATAATAATAGTGAATAAACACATAAACCAAACAAATAGAGAAGACCAGTCTCAGCTTGTGCATGTTCGGTACATAAGTGAACTAATTCATAAAACAGCTACAAATTGTTTAAATGGCAAGGTTTTAAAATAGGTAAGGAAAGGCAACCGGGTTTTAAATGATGTAATATATTTAGTGTGATCATGGGTGGAGAATGGCACAAAGGGCCCCTTCACCTCTCCTACAAAGGAGAAAGACACACAGACTTTGCGGTGGTTTTATGTCTCTCTGTGGTTTTGTGTCTCTTTTTGATCATGTCGAGTCTCTTCTGTTGTATGGTAGTTTGTCATTTTGCGAGTGACACTTTGGGCCCATATGACCTGTTCAGTAATCTATCCATGACTGGGGTTAGAGTAAGGAAGTGTATTGTAAGTCAGGATTCATTTAAGTCAGGGTTCATTAAAGTCAGCCACCAAAAAAAAGACCCCTAATGCGCCCGTAATTTGTAAATTCTAGCATTTTCTACTAAAGTACACAGACATATATATTTCCTTCTGTACCGGAATGGGTGCTATTTCCTGTTGGTCTGTAAACAGAAGATCGCAGTTTCTTTTGTATAATGACAGTTAGCTACAGGAAAGAGTTACACCCACAGAAACAACGCACAAAGACAACACTTTGACTGAGAAGTCAGTCTGGAGTCATCACCATAGAAACACAGAAATTGGTTAACTCAGCATCAAGGCCAACCTCACAAACCATCTTTTTCCTGTTTAATAAAGAGCTCGGCATAACACTGAGCCGTTTGTTGTGTTGGCTGGTGTTTTTGTTCAGCGATCGGTTTGTATCCACTGTTCATCACAGAGCGAAGAGGAGCAGGGAGGCAGAGATGAGAGCTTACAGCTTCAACACCTTCATCATTTTTCTGAGCTTCAACCTCCAATCAAGCCATGGTAAGACTCTCCACTTCAGCATCTACTGACTACAGGGATTCACATAGTTATTCATTTTATTTTAAACTTTAAACTTTTTTTCCAAAGAAATTTCAACCATTGCTTTCCACAAGTTTTTTCCTTTTACTCTTAAACATCAGGATGGACAGTTTTCTCGTGCTGCGCTCCGGTGCCTAAACTAGCGTTTAAACCTCTGACACTTCAGAAAATTGGTCTGATTTCTCTCCAAAGCATGAGAAAAATCGTAAAAAGCAACTTGGTAAGAAACTGTCCACAAATTGCAAAACAAATCTATAGAAGGTGACAAAAAGTGGCCTAAAATATTATAAGACATGATCAAAAAACTAGGGAAAAATGAATTTTTATACAAATTTAAAAAAAAAAAATATACAAATTTTCATATAATTTTAATATAATATTTTACTAATTTATGTTTAATGGGTTTTTTTTGCATTTTTGTTGCTTTTTTCAGAATTGAAAAAACAACTTTTAAAAAAATTCTTGCTAATTTTCAGGTAATTTTCTTATAACTTATTACTACTTTCTTTCTCTATTTTTGTCTGATTTTGAGGTACTTTTATAAACTTTTACTCATTTCTTGCTAAGTTTTGGGCCAAGTTCCTCATCGCCCTCTACATGTTGAAACAAATCAAGCCATTTTGCTTGGGTTTAAACAGGCTGAGATGCTTCTACATTTGTTATTGTTCATCTTCTGTATTTCAGACACACAGCAGCTGCACTCAAAAAAGACGTGCTGACTGAAAACATTAACTTTTAAATGAAACTGAAACATTTTTCTGAAAATGAACAAACAAAAGTCGTGTGATCAAAGGGGATACGCTTGATGCTGGATCTTTGTAATTCATCAGGTTTTGAGGTCATTCAGCCGCAGAGTCAGGCTGTGAACCCAGACGGGTCGGCTTCGATCAGCTGTGAACACACCGCAAACGTTGCCTCTGTCGAAGATGTTCGACTCAACGCCATTTCAATGTAAGTATTCTGGTGTCCTGAAATAAGATTCCCCAGTGTTTTATCTTTGTCTGGGTAAAGATAACACCCGCCCTTTTTGCAATACTCTCTTTCATATTTTATATATTTACCATTATATTATATTTTGTTATATATATATATATATATAAATAATATTTTTATTTTATTTATATTTGTACTCTTTAAATGTAGCCCATGGCATCAATTCTTAATTAAAAGCATTAAGGGATGTCATGATCAAGTTGTCTGGCCCCCTGTCCTGATCTGAGTCATTAAATATTAAGTATTTGCTGATAAAGAGTCCATTTTCGATTACTTATATATACCTGGATAGTACAGCTGCACACTTCAAGTACTTTTAACTTATTAAAATAGATTCGATGTATATGCTTGAAAGTCTAATATTAAACAGGTAGATCCAACCAAGCAATCTGATTGGTCCACAAAACATTGAGAATGTGCTCAGATATGCATGATAAGATAAGATGAGATAAGATAAGTTAAGATAAGATAAGCCTTAAATGTCTCCCTTAGAGAGAAGTTTAAGAGACACAAGCAACACGACCACATAGACATACAGTCAGACTACAATTAACACAGTATCCTCCCCAAATCCATACACCCGGTCGAGAGAACACAGGCGACACGCAATCAAACTACAGTTAACACACAGTATGAATCTACACACCTCAAGAGTATTGCCCTGAACCCAGGTGTTGCACAATTGCCCTTAAATGCTAAACAAGATTATTGCACAAATGCCCTACACATAATAATTACACACAAACCCTGCACAGGTCACAGCACACCTGCCTCAACACTAAAAGAATCACTCTGCCATTTCTTCATCACCGTTATTGGAAGGATTGTAAGCGCAGTCAGATTTTCTGAACACCTCGTTTTTTTTCCCACTGAATTCTCCTTCACATCTTTCCTTGACATCATGACATTTTCCATCAAGATCTAGGAAAACTGGTCAAGAAAGGCGAGTATAGCCTAAAAAACTCGGTCTTGGTTGTTGTCTGTTTATGTATACTTGTTTACTCTCAGAAACAAACGTCCGCTCTGCCAGAAGGGAATGAAAGACTGTAAGAACATCACCATGTATCGAGCCAATCCCAAAAAGTGGCTTTTCATCATCCTCAACATCACGCCAGAGGCCATGAGCATGAAATACCAGTGTCAGTTCACGGTGAAAATAGATGATCTAGATTACACCAAGACAGGAGCACCGACCAGCCTACTGCCAGGTACGTTTAACCCTTTGGATGATCCGTAGTGCCTCTACAAATATAAAGCAGTGTATAAATGAAGTCATATACCATTCACATGATTATGTGTATCTCTATTTAGGGCTGGGTGATAAAACAATAACGATATCAACCGCAAAATAACTTTCCCTCGATTGAAATATGAGACGTAATCAATAAAATGTCAATAGAATGCATTCGAGCCATGTTTTGACAGACAACACGAACAGCCAATGATAAAGAATAGCGCCCGGCGAACCAAATGCAGTGAACGACTTTTACTCTAGAAGTGTTTGACAGCCACAGCATTAAACCGCTCCAGCGCGGACATGTCTGACAGCCCACTCCTGTGCGTGGACATGTCCGACAGCTCATTTCCAACAGCCCGCTCCAGCACGCGGATGTGTTCGACGGCACATGTCCGACAGCCCACTTAAGCGCGCAGACATGTCCAACAGCCCGGTCCTGGGTGTGGACATGTCCAACAGCTCATGTATGACAGCCCACTCCAACATCGACATGTCCGACAGCCTGCTCATCGCTCGGACATGTCCAACAGCCCGCTTCAGCGTGCGGACATGCCCGGCAGCTCGCTCTGACTGGAGCAGTTATACAAACTGCCTCTCTCCTGCCAGGTTTTGCGTGCGACCAATATGCACGGAGGTGGCTATTAATAGCGCCCATACCACTGACTCATCACATGTACCTGTAAGCCAGGCATCACCAACTGATGGACCGAAGTCCAGATCGGAACAATATTTTTTAAGGAGTACTGCTGGGTAATTAATCCAAAAATAATCAAAACCATCATCAGAACCTCTAATCGACATAATCTTGCCCATGTTGGGTATTTCGGTTATTTAAAAATTCTGTTAACTCTCTGCCAATTCCCACACATCTGCCGTGCGTCTCACGCTTTTGGGCTCTGTTTCACGCTCTCATGACACAGAGGAAAATCTCACGCCAAAACGCAGCGAGGGCAGAAGTGTTGAACAATCATGTAAATGACTTTGACTCCAGAACAGCTGAGTGTTTGACAGACAAAAAATAATTATGTATAAAAATCAATGTTGCTGCAAATTATCCCAGGACTGTGATCATTTTTTTCATCTTAAAACATGGTGGCATCATCACAAAAACCTGATATTTAAAAGGTTAAAATTCTGAAAATTAATAAATATTTGATATTTATGATTAGGATTGATGCTGGTTAAAAAAAACTCAATGAAAGTAGAAAATCACATTAATGTATAATATTTTTTTAAAGTTTGATTTTGAAAATCTCATTTTGAGCACAGAGCGATAAGAATGTGTGTAATATCAATATTTGTTAAATATTTGTTTTTGATACACATCAGTCCTGAAATATTGTGTAAAACCAGAAAAGTACAAACAGGAAATTGCCTCAACATGTTTTTGTCAGGTCAAAAGGAAGAGCCCTGCGTACATCACACTCTACCTCCTCCTCCTCCTCCTCCTCCTCCTCCTCCTCCTCCTCCTCAGTCTGATAAGCTGAGGTGGATTCTGAGTGGTCTGCTGGCTCTGACGTGCCTGTACAGCTGCATCATCACCTCCTTCTACCTTAGAGAGCGGGTGACTATCTGTCTCTTTTATTTATTGTCTGTCCATCTCACTTTTAACGTCTGCGTATCGGTTTGTTTCGATACATTTCTATAGCTGAGCTGCTCGTGGTGTTGCAGCATGAAAACATTAAAGAGCTGACTCTGATTAATGCCTCAAACTGAATACACAGCTGACAATCACCTCTAACTGGAGACCATTAAGGTCACTTAGTGGGTTTTTCAAACAGAATCATCAAAGCAGAATGAGCTGACCTTCTCCACAGCCACCGTTCACCTCCTACAGTCTACTGCTGCTCATCGAATAGCAGCCATACTCAGTTTGCTTTGTCTGAGGGCCACTTTTGCAAAATGGCAAGAGGCCAGGGGCCATTTATTTATGTGTCACATGATTCTAGAATTTAAGGACATTCCTCAGATTTTAGGGTATTTTTAGGATATTTCAAGGATTTGATGATGTTTCTATGATTGTAGCACAATGCTAGAATTTTAGGACATTTCTAGGATTCTGCAAGGTTTTTAAGCCTTAACGATTTTTTCCAGGATTTTAAGACATTTCTAAGAGTTTTGGATATTTATATGAATTTAGGATGTTAGGATTTTAGTACATTGCAAAGGTTTTGGGACATTTCTTTTTGCACTTTTCTATGATTTCCTAGGATTTTAGGACATTTCTAGGATTTTAGGATGTTTTTAAGACTTTAGGACATAGGTTTGCAATTTTATTTTTTAGGTTAGTGCAATATGGTAAAGAAGCCGTCATTAGAGCCTATTCTCTGTGCAATACCTTATACACTGGGATAGCTGCAATCTCAAATATCAATACTATGACCTCAGTTTCCCACGTTTTGGCACACAAAACTTTATCAGAGCCTGGTTTTAGGGCATACAAAAATTCATTTTTAAACTCTCCCACTTCTACCATTTCCCTGTAAGGTGTAGTTTGTTTTGAACTAAAATAAGCTTTAATTTCCTTTAGCTTCCCCAAATCACTGTCTACATATCAGCTGTAGAGAAACAGTGTTATTTGTCTCTAACATTGCCCACTGGGAATAGAGCCTCTCTCCAACACTGTTGGACGCATGCATTGAGGTAAATATGATTAAGTGAACTCTAAGACACGTGTTCTGTTTCTGTGTTTCAGAGCAGCGACAAGGATCCTAACAGCTCCGTCTATATGGAAATGAGGAAAGCTCCTGTGCAAAAGAATACGACTTTAGACATTTACTGCGGGTAGCAGACTCATCCTCCTTCACCACAGGCCTCATGCTGAATGTAAAGACAGAAAACACTGTGCTTTTCATGCAGCTGGTATTATAGTCTCACTTTTGCACATCTTTTCATTCTAAAATGAGTCGAAAACTGCTGTACTACTGAAGATAAACAGCAGGGAGAGACAAAGACTGTCTGAAGCGACCATGCTGGCTGTTACTGTTCATCCGCCTCTGCTCTTTAAGTTGTATTCAGTGCGGCACCTTGATATTATACAGATATGTATGATGATTTTTTTCTATCAGTGCATCCAACAGCCAAGTTAAAATAAGCTATATGATGCTTCCAGTGAGTGATTTCATGTATATCCTAACAAATTCATCTTTGCAACCGTTTCATATAGTAGCTCTTGGGAGCTGCAGTGGCCCTGCAGGTCACGGTCATCAAACGTCTGACACCCCCATCTGTTTTGTGTAGACAAGCAAACGTCACTTTGTAGCGTGACTGCTGCCAAGGCAGACAATGCATTAAAACTTGAGGAAAAGACAACCAGTAATCAAAGAATAAAACCAAGGGCCCATGTTGGGACTGGGACTACACATGGCAATGTAGGCACTCTGCCAACAAACACACTATTGTTACCACCTATCGCCACAGGTGCCTCTTTGATATTACAACTTTAAATCATGTTCAGTTTGATTTTTATGATTATTTTGTTGGCACAACTTACTTTTTTACTTCACTGTACTGAAAAGTTTCATAGGTAACATAATGTCTACTTTATCTACTTAATCACCTGTTTATGTCAGGGATGCGGGGGATCCTCCCATGGGACTTAAAAAAAAAATTATAAACAAGCTCTTTTTTGATGCTGTTTTATGCACTCTGATGCCTTATGTAGCTTCTGCTGAAAGTTCAATTCGCAGTGAGAATCACTTTATGTCATCCTATCGGCAGATTCGGCCTGAAGGCCTTAAATTTAGTATCACCGGTCTAGAGACAGGATGAGCTAAAAGCAGTACCTGACATTTCATATACAATGAACCGAAGAATAAAATCAACATCAAGGCAGACAACATGGAGCTGTCTGAACATTAACCTGCACAGCGGCTGCAGCCACACACACACACACACACACACACACACACACACTGCACAGATTACAGTGTAGAGCACACATGCATCATTGCCCGGCAGCTCAGTGGCTGCTGACATGATCAGCTGGAGTTGTTTTACTCACCTGTATGAAAGTCACTGTGAGCCGCGTGCACCGCCGAGTCCTCTTCAGCTTCTCCACCGCTTTATTATCAGAGCATGGCGTTAGTGTAACCTGTCCACTCCGTCTCTGTCCCACTATAACCAGTCCACTGGGCCTCTCTGTCCCACAGCGCTCCTCAAAGTTTTCCATCGTGTTGACCTGAGTGCAGACACATCAGGGGACATTGTCAAAAACTGCAGAATGTCCTCACACTCCTCACAGAAAGCAAAAGTTCCTCCCTGAAAACAAAAGTAACCGCCGGTAAATCCAGGTGAGCACCTTAGCATGTTAGCTTCAGTCAGGCTAACGTGCAACATCCAGGTGTGTTTGTTTTGGTCACCTGGCGGTCAGCGGGTGGATTAACCCTTGAACACCTGGATCAGTGTCAGTTTTTTGTGCGCGTTCAGAGGCCTTGCGCGAACATTTAAACGTGGAATCTCACAAAACCTTGTTGTTGTTTTTTTTCAAAAACACACAAAAAAACCTTGTAATAGGCAACTTTGCAAGAAATGTCATGCAATCTGAAATAAACAAATAAATTAGGCTACAAGGTGACAAGAAAATACAATTAAAATTACACACACACACACACACACACACACACACACACACACACACACACACACATTCTGTTTCTGGACATTTTATGTTATACTTTATACTATGTTATACTTTATGTAACATAAGAAATTAGTAGGTTTAGAAAAATATCGAAGAAAAAAATGTCTAGGTAAAAAAAAAAATCAGGAATATCATAAAGTTCACTAATTGCATATTCTAAATTATGTTACAGAAAATGTTTAGAATTTTGAAGCACATTTTTAGGTTATTTCCCTTTTTAATTGTTTTACTTTTACTGCTAATTTTCAGGCAATTTTATTGCACTTTTTTAAAATGAATTTTTGGATCATTTTTTCTTAAGTTGCTCATTGCCTTCTTCACATATTTTAGTGAGAAATTAAGCCAAGATGCTTAGGTATCAAAGGGTTAAATGACATCAGCAGGCTGCACTGTAGATGTAACACTGAACATAGACGTTAGAGGGAGACACTGCAGTATCGCAGACAGTATTACTGTCACATACTGTGTAGATGCAAGACATCAGCTGCCATCTGCTGATATGAGGATGTTGATCTTTTCAGCACATTTACCCAACATCTATTTGAACAAATAAAATACAATGTTGTTGCATAACAAAAAGTTTAACACACCTCCTAAATCACAGACAGAAAAATGATATATCATGGGCTTTAGACAGGAAGTATTGAGGTCATGTATACTGAAAATAATAAGAATAATACAAACTAATAATAATAATAATAATAATAATACACAAATAAATAAATACATAATAATAATACAGACAGAAGAAGATACTACGGGCAAAAGAAAAAAGGATCATCTGAAAAAACTAACACAAATACTCACACAAATATTAGTTTTTTGGGGTTTTTTTCTAATAAAAAAAGTAAAGTGGGCTGAAAAGGGGTCAAAAGCTGCCAAGCTGCACTGGCGATCCCACACTGCCTACAACTGGAATTAGTCCCAAAATAGACAAACACAGACTATTTTCTCAGTGATTCTGTGGGATGAGGAGGATTATAAAGAACAACAAAAGCAGCCTGTAATTACTGTCTGAAGGCCTGTGAACTGGCGACATTACAAACATGTTTTTGAAGGTGCGGAGCTGCCTGGAGCCAAACAAAAGCATCTTATGTCATTTGTTTGAATGGACACATTCCAGCTGTCATGCTCAAATATACTGAGAAAGTATATAACAGGTGCACACCCACAGATACAGTTACTTATTCTATGTGTTTGCGCATGTTTTCAAAATAATTTGTCATCATGGAAAGAATCTGTACTGTTCTTTTAGATAATAGCACCATGTAGTTAAACTTGGTTAAAGTGATGGAGATGAAGTTCACACAAGGACTGTAAATCACAAACGCACAGGTGTCTTTGGGAATTAAATGAGTTTTGCTGCATCTTGTATAACAACATCTGGAGCCAGTTGCACCAGATATTTTTTTACTTTGAGACCTCAGGCCGGATGCACCAGCTATTCCAACAATTTCTCATCCCAAGTCGTCACATATTGCCGGTTTTGCAGTGGACTTCTGTGTCTAAATGTTGCTGTCTCTTGTGTAAATGCAGCTTAAGTTGAGACACCTGCAAAGCTGCAGACGGCTGTTTGAGGCCAACAAACAACCAAAACGCTTGTTTTTTTCCCAAGTCATTGTTGCGTTCCCATATAATCACCAAATGCGAGTGTTTTTAGTGATATGCTGCTGTGTTTTCACCTTGCATAGTGCCTCAAAAGCGGTTGTTTATTACTAAAATATCATCATTTTTCCTATCAGAAGAGGCTGTTAATTTGTGAGGCCAAAACTGTGTTCTTAAGCCCAAACATAGATCATGTTTGCAAACCGTGACAAGGTGGTGTTTGTGTTTCACCCTCAGAGGCAGGTTTCCATCAGCCCTCAAATGGCTCAAATTGAAATAGCAAACACAATATATGCCTATTGAAAATGTCAATTTAAGAAAAAAAACAAACGTTTTTATGCTCGCATGAGGTTGTATTTCAGCTGTCAGCCATATTTTGGAAAACATTTTTTTTTTCACGTTTATAGCTCAAATGATGTACAACACTGGGTGCCGGTAATGTGACTTTATGGATGTCAACCGCCACTAAACCCAAAGAAGAAGGAAAAAGGTACAACAAAGTCACATGACTCTCTACAAAACATGGCTCGGTATGTGTGGACGAAGGAAGAGACCGAGATCTTCTCAACTCTTATACGAGACAAAGAAATTATGTTAGATCTGCTTTAATGAGTGGCTGCAATAGAAATAAAACTACCAATGTTTTGGATATCCATCGCTGTGCTTCTTGGAATGTTACGGGAAAAGGAAAGTCACGTAATAACGCGAGAAAAGTCGCTTAATCTCACTCAACAGAAACATAGTCATCTCGCAATTGTGTTTCATTGAAATTTTGAAAACTGCACTTCATTTTTGCGCAGATCTGTAATGGAAACCCAGCTAGTGACAAAGAGCTGCTTGAACAGCAGACAGAGTGATATAACATTGGTATGCACAACATCCATCACCATGAGGCCATTTCTGAGGTGCAACAGGTCATAAGAGTATGGAAAATTAAGTGTGGTTTGTTAAATGATTTTACAAAATTAGAAATTAATAAATCAGAGAACATTTACAAGATTTTTAAGTATTAATAGATCCAAGAAAAGTTTAGACTTTATGAATTGTAACATGAAATAACAGATGAGGTTGCATCATGTGTTGATAGGTCGAATTGTTTTTCTCCTCGCAGAGTTTGCATCATGTCTTGTTGTGTGTATTTTACATCATGTGTTTACTTTGGAACATGGACGGTTTTCTTAACACCTCTGATTGGAAAAATCCCTCCGAGATTAGAGTTTGCAATCATCTGACATGGATACAAGAAGGTGTGAATCCTTAATGAGAGCGATTCATAAGAGAGCATTAACTAAATGTGGATGTTTGTTTTGTTAAGTGCATGACATGAATCCAGTCTCTTGGGCCCGAGTCAGTCAGGGAGAATGTGTTTGTGTGTGTGTGTGTGTGTGTGTGTGTGTGTGTGTGTGTGTGTGTGTGTGTGTGTGTGTGTGTGTGTGTGTGTAAGACAGGGAGACTGAAGGATGCAAACTTTGGTAGTATAATATGCCTAGACTATTCAGAAGTTTTCTGCACTGCAAAGAAATCAGCTCTCAAAAATAGAAAAAAAGCAATAAAATGGAGGAAATATTACCTACAACTGCAAAATTATCTGCCAACAGGACAAGAAAATTTCTCTTATCGAGTTTTTTGAAACAAATAAAAATATCTCATCACAGCACCACAGCTATCCTAAAAAACTTGTGCAGCCAGATTTAAAACAAGTATATTTGTCTAGACACAAGGAGCAGATTTAAGATCATCATTGTCTCAATATAAACGAAAATGTGCTTAAATTTAGCAATTGCCAGTGCCATGGTCTTATAATAAAGCTATATGTTTAAGAATTATATCTTAAACCTGCACAGCAACACTACAAATGCCAAGGACGAATATGCTTAAATCAGATCAAACATAAAAACAGCCCCATATCTGAACAGACAAAAAAACAGGCACATATTTAATCTCAGACTTCACTTTTTGCAGTGTACTTCCATTTGCCTAGCAATGTTGAATTTGCTCAGTGCTCTCTAAACAAAACCAAAAATCATGGCCCCTTGTGTTCCTTAGCAGTTCCCACAGTTGAATCAGGAAAGGTCAGCTGTCAGCGATCCCGTGAAAAAACCAAGATTGACTGATACTCTTTCTTTCCTTCTCGTATCTTTTTTTTGATTTTACACAGTTTCATCACTGAACAAAGACATATCCGGGATGTCAGAATGAACACGGCATACAACATACAGAACACTGACCGATCCACATACCCCCTCCCACCCTTACTCCAAATCCTTCCTGCTGGTTACAGATTTATACAAATTAAATCACAAATCATAATACAAAAAAAGTTAGTAATTAAATAAAGTAAAACTAATAAAACTAATGTTATTAATGGAGGGGGGTTAAATGTAAGGATTGGGAATTTTGGGCTGTGGGAACAATGGTATGGCACAAACTGAAATGAATCCTTGGCCATGTAGTGTTTTATGTTGTATGTTCTAAATATTTGGTGAAAACTTGGTAGGACAGAACTGTTTGCAGTGTCATGATACACTGCTGGATAGCGTAAGGCTCTGACAGCCTGATGACACCTACCACGGCAGTATGATATGCCGATGGGCAGTGTCAGCTGAGAACACGTCCGGACAGAACATGTCACGTCTGCATGATATGCTGCTGGACAGCGTTAGGCTGAAAAGATGCCAGTAATGACTCTATTGCCTAATCTTAACCATCCATGCTAGCAAATGTTTTTGTTGATGTCCTGGCATTGGATGCCGTGTGCTTTTTGTGCAGCGTAATCAAACCATGTGCTTTTGTTAACATCAGCATCCCACAGCTTAAATAGCAGCCACAGAATGATATCTAGAGCATAATGTTTAGACGTGGAAGTCCACTGCAAAGCGGTAAAATGTGAAGACTTGGAATAAAAACTTTCTGTGGTATGAAAGTACCCAGATCTTCCACAAATACCGGGCCCATAGAGCAAACGCACTCTGCTCGAGCGGGTAACTTCTGCTGGCAAAGCGGCTGACTTACTGTTTAGTGCTTTGCTAGCTTGAATGGTGATCAAATAATTTATTCTTGTCGTTTTTTTAGACTTTCAAAATGTTACTAAACGGAATGGGTTGCATCTTGATCGTGAAAGAGTCATTTTGCGGAGATTTTGACACTCACAAAAAAATAGTATGTAGACAAGTATACCACAATAATTAAAGTAACTGAAGCATAACAGACGATGTAGGATATTTGGCCTTATACTACTGTGCGCTCATGACTTGTGCACTGCGAAAGGGTTGGGCATTGCAGAACATTGTCTGTAGGACCAACCCAGGTCTTCAGGTCACTCACCAAAATCCTGTAATCCACTGTGCATTTCAGAACAATGTCAAAAGGCCCAACTCAGGTCTTCCACCAAAATTCTATAATCCGCTGTGTCAAATGTTGGATTTATGTTGACTGTTATCTTTTTACTGTCACTCTTGATCTCCAGAAGCCGTTAATTTTCTCTTACTAACAAGGTTCAAGTTGGTAAAATAGTCTACAATTCTAGAGTGCAGAGGAGTGAAAGGAAAAAAGAGTGAGAGAAATGGAGGACGGGGAACTGGGGATGGAAGACATAGAGGGAGGGAAAGGATGAAGATTGACTTTGAGGAAGATGAGCATGGAAACCATGGTGCTTCAATCTCTACGGACAGATACATAGTAACAGAGGTGATGATTGGGGGGGGCAGAGAGGACAGAGATAAATTAGTGATGTGACAGGAAGCTCTGGTCAGACAGCGGCTGGAGTTCAGCAGCTTCTCCTCTCTCTGGTGATGGAGATCTTGAAGGAATTTGAACTCTGCTTCCCACAACTCCTAAACGCCTCCTGCAGGAAGCCAAATCGTCCTCACTTTGAGTCAGTGCTGGTCTACGTTCTGCTGTCATTCATCCCACTTCTCACTGCAGCTCTTAACCTGCTGGTCATCATCTCTATCTCCCACTTCAAGTAGCTGAATATTTCATTAAAGAATGAGACTGGTAGATAGTAATAACAAGTATTTCTTGGTATCAAACTGTGAGGAAAATGATGTTAGTCTTTGCTCTATCTGCTTTTTATCTGATGATAATTGATGTCATAAATATTGATAAATGTATTGCTGGTCTTCCTCTCCAGGCAGCTTCACAGCCCCACCAACCTGCTCCTGCTCTCTCTGGCTGTCTCAGATTTCTTCGTGGGTCTCCTCATGTTCTTTCAAATTATGCTTATAGACGGCTGCTGGCTCCTTGGTGACATCATGTGTACTCTGTATCAGTATCTAACATACATTATTACAGCTGCCTCAATAGGAACCATGGTGCACACAAGGTAAAGGCAGGTATGATCTGCATGTAAGAGTTTTGGACACGCACAAACTAGAAACACAACAATAACAACACCGAGAGTCCTGGCTGCTTTCATCTCAGATTTCTTAGCAGTTACCTTCAACATGAGAGCGCATGACATGAGCCTGAGACACAGCCACCACAAATACTCTCATATACAGAACTATTATGACAGCGACAGGACCGAGAAAAGACAAAAACAGATCTGCAAAACCAGCGATGTAGTTGATGACAACCACACACTCTCCAGAGCAGCAATTAAACCTGCCGGGTTGCTCCAGGTTATCCATCAACATCAGACTGTGACAGACAGCAGAACATATCCAACATAGACAAAGACAGACTTGAACTCTTTTTACTGTGACTTTGGTGGAGTAATGCAGAGGATCACAAATAGCCACATAGCGTTTGACTGCTATAAGAACCATGGCTCCTATTGAGGCAGAGGTAATGATATAGTCCAGAACATAAAGAATACACATGAGGTCACCAAGGAGCCAGCAGCTGTCTATAAGCATGATTTGAAAGAACATGAGGAGACCCACGAAGAACTCTGAGACAGCCAGAGAGAGCAGGAGCAGGTTGGTGGAGCTGTGAAGCTGCCTGGAAAGATAGTAGAGCAACATACTTAGCATTATTTGTAGCATCACTCATCAAAACAGAAGACACAAGCAGTGACTGAAGCGAAGTACATAATTGGTTTTCAGTCTGAGACCCTTTTACCTGTTGTAGGTAAAAGGGTTATAGGTAAAAGGGAGAGTATGTATCTTTATGCCTCATTGCTGCCAAAAGCTGTGGCAGGTAACATTTTTGTTAATGGTTTGTCGGCCCGTCTGTCCCCTCAGTTCTTGTTAACGTGATATACTAAAAACGCCTTGAAGGAATTCCTTCAATTTGGCACAAACAACCATTTGGACTCAGTGATTACCTGATTAGATTTGGGTGGTAAAGGTTCTAGGTCACTGTGGCCATATCTGGTTCATTCTTAATTTGGTACAAACATCCATTTGGACTATAAAACAAACTGATTAGAATTTGGCGGTCAAAGGTCAAGGTCATCGTGAGTCCATCTCATTCTCACGATCCCAATATTTCAAGAGGGCCTTGAGAGAATTTCTTTAAATTTGGTAAAACTGACGTCTTGAACTAAAAAAATGAACTGATTTGGTGGGCAAGGATCAAGGTCCCTGTGACCTTGCATCCTTCTCAGTATTGTGAATGCAGTATCTCAAGAACAAGTTGAGGGAATTTCTTTAAATTTCACACAAAATTCCACTTGAACTCAAAAATGAATTGATTACAATTCTGGTGGTCAAAGGTCAAGATGTGACTGTGACCTTGAGTCCATCTCATTCTCATGAACACAATATCTCAAGAAGACCTTGAGGGATTTTTTTCAAAACTGGCACATATGTCCTATTGGACTTCACAATAAGGATCTGGTAGTCAAAAGTCCAGGTCAACCCTGATCTTGTTTCCTTCTCATTGCAGTAGATGGGATATCTCAAGAGGGCCTTGAGGTAATTTCTTTAAACTATGCATGTGGTCAAGGTCACTGTAACCTTGTGTCCATTTCATTCTTGTGTACACAATACATCAAGAACATCTTGGGGGAATTTCTTTAAATTTGGCAAAAACTTCCAATTGGAGGCAAGGAGGAACTGGTTAGAATTTGGTCAAGGTCAAGGTTACAGTGGTGTTGGTCACCATGTGCTGTTGTGTAAACATAAGGATCATGCTGCTTGAAGCCACCATGTCCATTTGCTGAAATCACAGTAATGGCATCCTGGAGCGTAAACAGCTGACACAGCGGGATACCCAAAACGTCACATGTAGACGTGCAAGGTCACTGACAGAGAGGCTCCATGTGATGAGTTCAGAGACTGAGAATGTGGTGGAGGAGAGCAACATGTGGCCTACAGCTTCAGCACAGCCGACTCTGATACCAGACATCAGGCGGACAAAAACACGGATCACAGTCATCCCCAACATTGAGGAGGATGAACACGAAGTTATAGCTGAGAGAAATAAACAGCAAAAGAGGTGAAGAGGAAGGTCATTTTTGTTATATTTTCCTCTTATGAACAAGGTTGATGTTGGTCATAATCTATGATTCTGGAGTGCAGAGAGTATTGAAAAGAAAAAAAAAAGACATGGAGGGAGGGAAAGGATGAAGATTGAGAGTGAGGAAGATGAGCATGGAAACTATACGGAGAGATAAACAGCAACAAAGGTGTGGGGGGGGGGGGGCAGAGGGCAGAGAGGACAGAGATAAATTAGTTATGTGACAGGAAGCTCTGGTCAGACAGCGGCTGGAGTTCAGCAGCTTCTCCTCTCTCTGGTGATGGAGAGCTTGGAGGGATTTGAACTCTGCTTCCCACAACTCCTAAACGCCTCCTGCAGGAAGCCAAAGCGTCCTCACTTTGACTCAGTGCTGGTCTACGTTCTGCTGTCCTCCATCTCTCTGCTCACTGCAGCTCTTAACCTGCTGGTCATCATCTCTATCTCCCACTTCAAGTAGCTGAATATTTCATTAAAGAATGAGACTGGTAGATAGTAATAACAAGTATTTCTTGGTATCAAACTGTGAGGAAAAAGATGTTAGTCTTTGCTCTATCTGCTTTTTATCTGATGATAATTGATGTCATAAATATTGATAAATGTATTGCTGGTCTTCCTCTCCAGGCAGCTTCACAGCTCCACCAACCTGCTCCTGCTCTCTCTGGCTGTCTCAGATTTCTTCGTGGGTCTCCTCATGTTCTTTCAAATTATGCTTATAGATGGCTGCTGGCTCCTTGGTGACATCATGTGTACTCTGTATCAGTATCTATCATTCATTGTGACCTCTGCCTCAATAGGAACCATGGTGCTCATATCAGTCGATCGATATGTGGCTATTTGCTGTCCTCTGCATTACTCCACCAGAGTCACACACAGAAGAGTTCAGATCTGTGTCTGTCTGTGTTGGTTATGGTCTTTTTTCTGTCACAGTTTGCTGCTGATGGATAACCTGGAGCAACCCGGCAGGTTTATTTCCTGCTCTGGAGAGTGTGTGTTTGTCATTAACTACATCGCTGGTTTTGCAGATCTGTTTTTGTCCTTTCTCGGTCCTGTCACTGTCATTGTAGTTCTGTATATGAGAGTATTTGTGGTGGCTGTGTCTCAGGCTCGTGCCATGCGCTCTCATGTTGTAGCTGTCACTCTTCAGTGTTCAGTGAGAGTAACTGCCAAAAAATCTGAGATGAAAGCAGCCACGACTCTCGGTGTTGTTGTTGTTGTGTTTCTAATATGTCTCTGTCCATACTTTTGTGTTACATTATCTGGTCAGGACACCTTACTCAATGCTCCATCTGCTGCCTTTGTGATCTGTTTGTTCTACTTTAACTCCTGTCTGAATCCTGTCATCTATGCCTTTTTTTACCCCTGGTTTAGAAAATCTATTAAGCTCATTGTCACACTGAAGATACTGCAGCTCGGCTCCTGTGAGGCCAACATGCTGTAGAGAGACTGTGTGTGAAGCCTTAAAATTAAACTTTTAGTATGAACAAAAAAATATACTGGACCATGGTGGTGAGAAATTTAATAAAAGACACGGTGAGTCCGGTGAATGATCGTTGTATAAACACAGCATAGTATGTGTCTTTACGCTGTATGTTACAATAAAATATTCTGACAAAAATGACTTTCAGTCCTACTGCAATAGTGAAGTTACTTGGGGTTTATTCATTAGTTTCATATAATGCTTGATTAACTGCACAGTTTCACATTGTCGTTGTGCTGGCTGTGCTCTCAAGAGCAGCTGACACTGTGTAATTAGAAATTGTCAGGACACAATCCCAACTTTTAGCTGTAATTTAAAGCTGTTTAAATCCACAAGAAGATAGGGGACTTTAGAGGATCGGTTTTTGATGCAGGACCAAAGTCTGTAAACCACAGACATCAGCAGGTACATGATATCTACCCTGCAGTGACCAACACATTCAACCGTATCTACATATCACACTCGAGGTATACTTCTGCATCTGCTCTTTACATTGCAGGATGCCGCTACTGTGATGTCAACAGCAGCACATGGTGGGATTATGCTGCATGAGCTTCTGTTTAGGGAACTACAGCACATGGCAACCTGTGCCAGGAAGTCAACAAACACAAAGGTTGGAACAGATGGTTAGGATTCGGCAAAGGATGCAAATAACAAAGTGTAGAAAAAAAACAATCAGACAGGAGGCAATCACAATACTACCGTATTAAAATCTGGAGTTAGTTGTACCCGTCCACCACCCCTTGCACCCACCTCACAAGGGGACCTTACACTGTTTATATCACGCCATTATCAGCGTTTTTTCAACCTAACGCTGTCCAGCAGCATATAATGCAGCGACGACTAGTGCCCTCCAGCCGTCGATCGGCATGTAATAACACTGCGATTGACTCTGTGCTGCCGTGTTGTCCGCTGACACCATCCTGTCATGTGGAAGCCCTCCTGCTTATTCTTGTTGGTTGCATTAGCTTAAGCAATCAGAATTTTTTTTGATTCTCTCCTGATTTGATAAGCCACATTTTAAAATTTACCCAGCACCGAAAGTAAATATAATTTTTGTTTTGCCGACTGCTTGACAGCGGTTGTGGCACAGTTTGTACAATTAAAAACTTCAACAGTTACTCAGTACAATAATCTGTGTCCCGTGTTATAAAGTAGTTCAATTTCGTTATGCGTGTGAAATGATAAGTGTCCTCACTTATGGGGGCTACCATGTTTGCGTTCTGGTGCACACTGACATGAAAAATGACTTGACTCAGTTGATAAACCCTTTGATATCAGTCAAAATTATCATTCCTGTCAATGTGTGTGTGACAGCTGCAAAAGCAGGATCACGATAAACGGAGAGAGAAGAGGGGGGCTGAGCAGACTGACTCAAACTTTCGAGGTGTTTGGTTCAATTACCTTTCTATGTACTGTAATAGAAGAGCATACTAACTCCAACAAATCTAAGACTGAAGATGTATAGGCTTTTTTTTCTCACTAACAATGAAATGACGTTCGTCCTCTGCAAAAAAAAAACAACAAAAAAACAAAACACAACGAATATCCAAACACATAATAGAAAACAGAATACTTCATCAACTAACAAATATCCAAATATCTGGGTCCAGCTCTAAAGATTTCACATTCACAAGAATGAGACTGATGAGGTCACAGTAGCCTTGATCTTTAACCTATAACCACCAAAATCTAATCTGTTCGTCCCTGAGCCCAAGTGGACATTTGGGCTAACTTTGAGGAAATTCCCTCAACCCTGTTCACAAGAGTGGGATTGATGGAAGAACATGTGGATGACATAATGCCCTTCAGCTATCTCCAGCGTGGAGGCATAAAAAGTGGACCAAGTGAACCCTCCCTGCTGATTTAGCCAATAATAGCTCTTTCATCACCCCTGAATTGTGTCTTAAGATTTCATGTCAGTGGCTGTGCGCCATGCTGGCCTCACAGGAGGCATTTAGCATCTCAAGTGATAGTAAAAGAGATCTGAGTCAAAGAAGTTTTCTGAGTAGCTTCACTGAATTGAATATAAAATAATAATTATATTTAAGACAACAATATTGTAACACACAAGGTAAAGGCAGGTATGATCTGCATGTAAGAGTTTTGGACACGCACAAACTAGAAACACAACAATAACAACACCGAGAGTCCTGGCTGCTTTCATCTCAGATTTCTTAGCAGTTACCTTCAACATGAGAGCGCATGACATGAGCCTGAGACACAGCCACCACAAATACTCTCATATACAGAACTATTATGACAGCGACAGGACCGAGAAAAGACAAAAACAGATCTGCAAAACCAGCGATGTAGTTGATGACAACCACACACTCTCCAGAGCAGGAATTAAACCTGCCGGGTTGCTCCAGGTTATCCATCAACATCAGACTGTGACAGACAGCAGAACATATCCAACATAGACAAACACAGACTTGAACTCTTTTTACTGTGACTTTGGTGGAGTAATGCAGAGGATCACAAATAGCCACATAGCGTTTGACTGCTATAAGAACCATGGCTCCTAGGCAGAGGTAATGATATAGTCCAGAACATAAAGAATACACATGATGTCACCAAGAAACCAGCAGCCGTCTATAAGCATGATTTGAAAGAACATGAGGAGACCCACGAAGAAATCTGAGACAGCCAGAGAGAGCAGGAGCAGGTTGGTGGGGCTGTGAAGCTGCCTGGAAAGATAGTAGAGCAACATACTTAGCATTATTTGTAGCATCACTCATCAAAACAGAAGACACAAGCAGTGACTGAAGCGAAAAGTACATAATTGGTTTTCAGTCTGAGACCTGATCATTTCTATATTCCATTTCACAATCGTTTCATGAATTGAGAAAAAATTTTGCATGAGAAGTCCCTCCACAGGTTAAAGACCTCTTGCACAAGGAACTAATACAGAACCATTGCCATAATAGCCCATTCTGCTTCCCATGGTGTCAAATTCCAACGCTTTGTCTCGCTTTCACTTGTGGCAGCACTTGACACTGTGAGTAACGGAGATACTATAAAGAGAAAGAAAGTCAGCCAAAGCATGAGGGAAGGAATGTGGATGGGTCAAACAAAACATGACTTTCATCCAGGCATTAACATTTCCTGTCCCAAGTAAAACCAAAAGCAAAGGTTGTGGCATGTAAATGTGCTTACTGTTGTTGTGCACTGACATCATGTTGTTGTGCACTGTCGTGAGAGCACTCATGGCAGTTGATAACACAGCAAATGTTCACTATCTCTGTGTGTTTTGAAACTGGATAAACTGAGGCACCGGATAAACTCAACTGAATCATCCTCTTGTTCTTTGAGTCACTACTGCTGACATTACAATCATATTCTCGAGGCCTGAACGTGATTGTAAGGGACACATAGTCTAAGAACCACTAAATGCAAAAAAACATGTTATTTTCCCATGGACACTTGCCAATGTAGGCCTTGTCTGGGCATTTAGATATTTCTGAAAACTGATACTTTTTCTACAAGCGAACTGAGATTTAGATCACTAAAACTATTATTTTTCAAAAAGTACTTCTAAAGTGCAGATTTCCTAAATTTGTGCATGCCTATTGTTGCCTTTTGTAATGTGCATGCAACAGAAACAAGAACAAAAAGGACTACTCGTTTGTTATGTTTTGCAAGAGCTTCTTGGTCTTATGACTAATTTACATATAAACTTAAGGTTAACCCCTTGATGGTGGTAATCTCACTTTTCTACAAAGTGCTAAGAACGCCAGTCTTTGGTGGTGGCAGCACTGAAGATAATTTGATTCAGACTTTAGATTTTTAAAATCTGTGACATGCCCCTTGAAAGGATGTTTACAGTTTCCTTTTCCTAAAAAGGCTAACAAGATTTGCTCTTTCATTACCCCTTCAAGGTCTTCAGCTGCCCCATCATGCAATGTAACTAAACACCTATTGGGATCAAAAAATGCCACCAACATTTTTTTTCATCATCCAAGGATCTTTAAATTTGACTGACTGCCTGACTGACTGTACACTATGTTTGCGTTACAGGCTTCAGTATCTCACATGATAGTTTGATAAAATTTCTAGAGAAGTAGTAGTAGTTTTCAAGCTGGCTACAGTGCAAAAAAATAAAACAGTAATTCAATATTAAAAAAATATTATAGTGTATTGCATTGTATTGTTTTGTATTATATGATATGCATGTAAAAGTTTTTATACAAAAGACACTTTACCCAGATTTTCACATCTGCTATTTAATTATTCATCATCATGACCAAGTACACTTTTCTGACCACACAAGAGTCTCATTTTAGGCATCACGCACAGTCTCTCTACAGCATGTTGGCCTCACGGGAGCCGGGCTGCAGTACCTTCAGTGTGACAATGAGCTTGATAGATTTTCTAAACCAGGGGTAAAAAAAGGCATAGATGACAGGATTCAGGCAGGAGTTAAAGTAGAACAAACAGATCACAAAGGCAGCAGATGAAGCATTGAGTAAGGTGTCCTGTCCTGTTAGTGCAACACAAAAATATGGACACACACATATTAGAAACACAACAATAACAACACCGAGAGTCCTGGCTGCTTTCATCTCAGATTTTTTAGCAGTTACTTTCACTGAACACTGAAGAGTGACAGCTGCAACATGAGAGCGTACGGCACGAGCCTGAGACACAGCCACCACAAATACTCTCAGATACAGAACTATTATGACAGCGACAGGACCGAGAAAAGACAAAAACAGATCTACAAAACCAGCGATGTAGTTGATGACAACCACACACTCTCCAGAGCAGGAATTAAACCTGCCGGGTTGTTCCAGGTTATCCATCAACATCAGACTGTGACAGACAGCAGAACATATCCAACACAGACAAACACAGACTTGAACTCTTTTTACTGTGACTTTTACGTCATGCAATGTAACTAAACACCTATTGGGATCAAAAAATGCCACCAACATTTTTTTTCATCATCCAAGGATCTTTAAATTTGACTGACTGCCTGACTGACTGTACACTATGTTTGCGTTACAGGCTTCAGTATCTCACATGATAGTTTGATAAAATTTCTAGAGAAGTAGTAGTAGTTTTCAAGCTGGCTACAGTGCAAAAAAATAAAACAGTAATTCAATATTAAAAAAATATTATAGTGTATTGCATTGTATTGTTTTGTATTATATGATATGCATGTAAAAGTTTTTATACAAAAGACACTTTACCCAGATTTTCACATCTGCTATTTAATTATTCATCATCATGACCAAGTACACTTTTCTGACCACACAAGAGTCTCATTTTAGGCATCACGCACAGTCTCTCTACAGCATGTTGGCCTCACGGGAGCCGGGCTGCAGTACCTTCAGTGTGACAATGAGCTTGATAGATTTTCTAAACCAGGGGTAAAAAAAGGCATAGATGACAGGATTCAGGCAGGAGTTAAAGTAGAACAAACAGATCACAAAGGCAGCAGATGAAGCATTGAGTAAGGTGTCCTGTCCTGTTAGTGCAACACAAAAATATGGACACACACATATTAGAAACACAACAATAACAACACCGAGAGTCCTGGCTGCTTTCATCTCAGATTTTTTAGCAGTTACTTTCACTGAACACTGAAGAGTGACAGCTGCAACATGAGAGCGTACGGCACGAGCCTGAGACACAGCCACCACAAATACTCTCAGATACAGAACTATTATGACAGCGACAGGACCGAGAAAAGACAAAAACAGATCTACAAAACCAGCGATGTAGTTGATGACAACCACACACTCTCCAGAGCAGGAATTAAACTTGCCGGGTTGCTCCAGGTTATCCATCAACATCAGACTGTGACAGACAGCAGAACATATCCAACACAGACAAAGACAGACTTGAACTCTTTTTACTGTGACTTTGGTGGAGTAATGCAGAGGATCACAAATAGCCACATAGCGGTCAACAGATATGAGCACCATGGTTCCTATTGAGGCAGAGGTAATGATATAGTCCAGAACATAATAAAGAATACACATGAGGTCACCAAGAAACCAGCAGCCGTCTATAAGCATAATTTGAAAGAACATGAGGAGACCCACGAAGAAATCTGAGACAGCCAGAGAGAGCAGGAGCAGGTTGGTGGGGCTGTGAAGCTGCCTGGAAAGATAGTAGAGCAACATACTTAGCATTATTTGTAGCGTCACTTGTCATAACAGCAAATAAAAGCAATGATACATATTCCTTTACAGTCTGTTGTAATAATTGATAAAATCTTTGACTACTTGAAGTGGGAGATGGAGATGATAACCAGCAGGTTGAGGGTCACAGTGAGCAGAGAGATGGAAGACAGTAAAAAGTAAGTGAGCATGGATACAGAGTACGGACGCATGGTCTTCCTGCAGGAGGCGTTTAGAAGTTGTGGAAAGCAAAGTTCAGCTTCTTCAGAGGTTGTCATTCTCAGAAAGAGACAGAGATCATATGCTGCTGTGCTCTGTCAGCTGTCTGCCTGAAACTCTCTACCATACAACTGATTTATCTCTTCTCTTCCTCCACATCCCTCCTTCCTTTCTCTCTCTTGTGACAGCTTTCTCTCAGTAGGACTGACTGAACGGCCATAACTAAGAGAAGAAAGCAGAGTTATGCAGCCTCTATTATGCCATGAACCTGGCTGAGCTTCTTATGAAAGGATATGTTCAAACTTCTTGCAATAAAGAGGTTTAACTTGATATATTGTATGTCCCGCAGTCGTCTCCACACTCCAACTAAGCTGACCCCTTAGTCTTCACTGATTCCCTGCTGGCCCACCTCAATGGTCTTCTCTGATCCCTAGTCAGGGACCCCAAATATGTTTCTGATGCCCAGTGGATCACATGCTGTGGTCTCCAGCCAGATGACCCTGCCAGTCTGCCCAACATGTTCTCGTGTCGTCATCACATATTGCCGCTTTGCAGTGGATTTATGCATCTACATATTACACTCTAGGTATCCTACGGCTGCTGTTGATGTTCCGGGATGCTGCTACCATGATGTCAACAAACGTACATGGTGGGATGATCATGCAATCACATGGCAATGAAAGAATAAATAAGGGCATGGGAGCATGGACTAGTGTGCAGACTTTATTTATTCTTTCATATCTATTTTTGCTTGTTCAAAAACCTAGGTTTTATCACTTTTGGATGTGCACGCTGCTTGAACTTTTCTCAATCACATGGCAACCAACACAGGGATATCAACAAATGCACATGCTGGCACAAATAGTTAGGTTTGGGTAAAAATGCCCATTGTAAGGTGTAGAAAAAAAATACATTCAGGTGAGAAGCGAACACTGGACTCCTGCTTGAAAGTCCAGGGCTTGTCGGACCAATCCACTTAACTGCATATTGTATGGATGCGATAGGTTCCATCTGCGTTCTCAACTGACACCAACCATTCACGCATCATGCTGCCACAGATGCCATCAGGCCATCCGCCGGTGTAAAATAACCCCATGAACTGTTCTGTCAGCTGTGTTCTTAGCCAACACCATCCAGCAGCATATCATGCTGAGGGGAAAGATGGCTTTTTGTATAGGGATCTTACACCAAAAGCACTACAAAAGCGACAGCATTCAGCAGTTTTGCAATAAGAACGGGCTGGGCTGCCCCTGCATCTATGGCCCTCTCTTGCCCCAGCACTGATGTGATTTTTAGCTGGCAGCTTGTCCTAAACTTCTACTTGATGTCTTGACTCCCCTTTTGTTAACAAGGCCCTCAGCTTTCCCTCTATTAGTAAATGGTAAATGACCCTGCATTTGTTTAGCTACATTCTCACCTTCTGACCACTCAGTCCACTTTAACACTACATGTCACATTCATTCAGTCACACGTTTACACACTGGTGGCGGACGTTAACAAGTGCCACCTGGTACTAAGCTTAAGCATTCACATGCAGTGACACACCCATAGCACACGGGCGCAATTTGGGGTTTAGTATCTCGCCCAAGGATACTTCAACATGCAGACTGAAGGAGATGCCATCCTCCAACCAATGCCATAACGTCAACAAATGCACATGCTGGCATGGATGGTAAGAATCAGGGGAAGGTGACACATGGGAAGGTGTAAAATAAGCCAGTCACATTCAGAAGGGAAGTGAACACTGGACTCCTGCATGAAAGTCTGAGGTTTGTTTGACCCATCTGCCCTACAGGCATCCTAGTTTAATGTTGAAACACTCGTTCATGTCGTTACCGGCAGTGTTTCCATCTGATGCCATCCTGCTGCAGTTCATGCAGATGCAACAGGTTCCTCCACAGCTGCATTCTCAAGTGACGTTGCCTGTGCACGTATAACACTGACACGGAAGTGCGGTCCAGCTTTCCACTGGCATATAACAACAACATAAACTGCTCTGGTCGGCTGTGTTATCACCTTATATTACCTTATACCTCATGCCTTGGCACAATCTTACGCCAAAAGCGCTGTCATAGCAGTCGTATTTTACAAGTTAGGAGCTCAGAATGGGCATGGGGTGGTCCGGCAGACTCCCCTGCAATTAGATTGAATTCATCATCCTGGTGGTAATCAGTGCTCTCTGGTCCTTTCCTCTTCTGTGCCCCGTGGGAATATTTGCCTGGAGCCCAACAGACTTTAGAATCGTCACGAGGAGAGATAAATCGGTTGTACAACAGAGAGGTTTTCTAGTACTCAGCAGCTTCTTGCCACCTCTCTTGGAAGATGGAGACTCCACAAGAACATGAACTCTGCTTTCCACAACTCAACAATTCCTGCAGAAAACCCACGCCGTCTAAGTCTGATGTCATGCTATCTTACATTCTGCTGTCCTTCATCTCTCTGCTCACTGCAGCTCTCAACCTGCTTGTCATCATCTCGATCTCTCACTTCAGGCAGAGAAACTCTCAACATGTATTTTCTTGATGAAAATTGACAAAAATTAAGTTAATGTGAATGTGCCACTAAATAATAACTCTGTTTTAAAAAAATCTGTTCTAAAATAATTGTGTATTCAAATATAATGTTGTCACAAAATAAGTAAATCAGGCACTTAAGAAGAGATTCATGCATTCACTGCTGTGACTAACAAGCCATGATGATAATCTTGTAAGTGATGATATTCTTCCTCTCCAGGCAGCTCCACAGCCCCACAAACTTCCTCATCCTCTCCCTGGCTGTGTCAGACTTCCTCGTGGGCCTCCTGCTGATGCCGAATGGCATATTTTTAGCCGAGGCTTGCTGGCTCCTGGGTGATCTCATGTGTGCTCTGTACTATCTTGTAGATTTTATCGTCACCTCTTCTTCTGTGGGAAATATGGTGCTCATATCAATTGATCGTTATTTGGCAATATGTGACCCTCTACATTACACCACCAGAATCACTCTGGACAGAACAAAAATCTGTGTTTGTCTGTGTTGGATCTGCTCCGTTCTCTATAATTGTTTTATCATAAAGTACTCTATGAGACGACCTGACTCTCAGAATTCCTGCTACGGAGAGTGTGTAGTAATCCTTAACCACATCACAGGAGCTGTTGACCTTGTTTTTACATTTGTTGGCCCAATAACTGTCATCATAGTTCTGTATATGAGAGTATTTGTGGTGGCTGTGTCTCAGGCTCGTGCCATGCGCTCTCATATTGCAGCCATCACACCTCAGGGTTCAGTGAGTGTAACTGCTAAGAAATCTGAGATGAAAGCAGCCACGACTCTTGGAATTGTTGTTGTTGTGTTTCTATTATGCTTCTGTCCATATTATACTCCATCCCTTATAGGTGAGAATATTGAAGAAAGCAGTTCATCCTCATCCATTGTAGTGTGGCTGCTGTATTTCAACTCCTGTCTTAACCCTCTGATCTATGCCTCTTTTTACCCCTGGTTTAGAAAATCTATCAAACTCATTGTAACAATTAAGATACTGCAGCCTGACTCATGTGATACTAAAATACTGTAGATAAACTGGTGAGTAAAATTAATAAAACTGTGAGAATAAAAATGTATTTGCTGTTATCAGTAAGTCATTGAAGAAAATTCAGAAGGTGTAATGGCCGGTGAAACAGTGTTGTTCTTATAGTTTTATACCAATGTGACTCATGTTCACTATCAGAAACTGCTGTGTTCATTGTATCACTACACTGGAAATTAGAATCAAACCACTATGAATTATATTGTGGCAGTAATATTCAAATCGATATGTTTGGCCTTTAGCTGACTGTGGAATAATAGAGGATTCTTGTGCATTTGGAGCTTAGTTAAAGCCTAACTATCGAGTAGAGCGAGAATACTCAACTTGTTTTGCTTGGGGGCCACTTTTACAATAAGACACGATGTTTCAAGGATTTTGGAAAAATTCTAAAATTTCATGACATTTCTGGGATTTGAGGTCATTTCTTGGATTTTGGAACATTGGGAGCTCAGCTGAGACCTCTGTTAAGGGGTACGGAGATCATCCAATGGCACTTTTTGACAAATAAGCTCTATTTTGATACTTTTATGTGCACTCTAGCTTCTAATGTATACTTAAAAGTACAAAATAATTCCTAGTGGGAATCATTTATTTTTATTGTGATTAAGAAAATGGTCACCTGGCACCCCATTGGGGCCAATTTTGGCCTGCTGGCCGTACGCTGAGTAGCACTCGAGCACACGAAACTATTTTTTTTTCTTAGCAACATAAATGCATAATTGAAAATGAGAAGGGTTCATTTGTTAAGCAGATATCTCAGTTTTCATGTATTTTCCCACATCATACTTTTGTGTGTTTGTGAGTGTGTGTGTGTGTGTTTTTGTGAACTCAGAGTAATATCATTCAAACTGATGGTTTATTCTTAACTCTAATGCAGATTCTGTTACTACTTTGCCTATTCCTCTCCTCAAATGATTTTAGAAAAATAAGTTAATGCACTGTTTAGATGTAAAATGAAAAAGTTCTTGCAATAAAGAGGCTTAACTTAATAGAATCCATGTTCTGTCATGTTGTTGAACTCAGCCCCTGCAGTTGCCAATACTGACCAGCCTGTTCTCATTCCAAAGTTGTCACAGTCTGCCGCTTTCACAGTGCTTTCAGCGTAAAATCCTGACACCAAAAGCCACCCTTTGCATCCCCATACTACCCTGCTGGACAAATTCAGCTGAGAACACGGTGTTGGTTGTGATATTATCCGTGCCGGATAACCGGATGGCACCTGCCACAAAAGCATGATAGAGGACCGTCTACATTAGTTGAGATCACAGCTAGATGAAACCTGTTGCATCCGCATGATACCCCCATGTGCATTTGTTAACATCAAGGTAGCACCATCCTGGAACGTCAACAACAGACACAGAAAAAAAACAGGAGTGTAATATGCAGACACTGAAGTCCACTGCAAAGCGGCATTGCGTGACGACTTGGGATGAGAGTGTGCTGTGCTAATCCAGTCAGCCGCCCCTGTAGTCTTCGCTGATTACGTTCTGGCCCTCCTAAATAACCTTCTCTGATCCCTGGTCAGTGACCCAGCTATGTTTCTGATCTCCAGTTGGCCACAGGCTGTTGTCTCCAGCCCACTGACACTGCCAAACTGCTCCCACAGCTATGGGGCCCCACTTGCTTCAACATGCATGTGGTTATTTAGCTTGCAACTTGTGTTAACCTCCAACTGGATGTCATGGCCCACTTTTGTTAATCAGGCCCTTAGCTCTCCCTCTACTAGTAAATGGTAAACAGACCTGCAATTGTACAGCACAGTTCTAGTCTTTCAACCACTCAAAGTATTTTCTCACCACATGTCACATTTCACACGTTTGAACACTTTTTGGTCAAGGTTACCATACAAGGTGCCACCAGCTACTGGTTTTAAGCATTTATACGCAGTGATACACCAATGTCACAGGACAACATTTTGGGGGTCAATATCTTGAGCAAGGATACTTAAACAAGCAGACTGGAACAGCAACTGATCTCCCGATTAGTGGACGACCCGCTCTCCCCCCTAAACTACAGCAACCCCACTTTTAATTGTCCCAGTCCACCTCAGTGCCTTTTGTGACATTCCTGAAGCTCTATTTTGCAAATAACCCTGCACCAAGAACTATTTGGCCTGCTGGCAGTCTTTCTGTGCGGTTCCCTCTGTGCTTCGGGCCTTTTGTTCTCCATCCTGTGCTGTTCCTATCTGAACCAACAGAGCCTCATCATTTGCAAAGAGCACAGAAGCAATTCTGAGTTCCACCAACTGGACGGATGCGACTTGAGATCCTGTCCAAGGCGGTCTCACATTCAGTCAGAGCTGGTAACAAAGACCAACTCTGGCAGACCCCGACTCCCACTGAAAACATATTTGATTCTGTGCCAAGGATATGGACACTGATATGATTCTTGTTATAAAAAGGAATAGAAAACTTATGGCAATCCTCTACCCATACCACATACTCCCACAACTCTCCACAGGACTCCAGGGGCAACAGAAAAACACAAACAGAATAGTTGAGTAACCTCCTATGATCCCCTTTACAACTCTGCAAGGGTAAAGAGCTGGCCACTGTTCCAAGACCTGGAAATAATCTGTATTTCTCTCCGAGGATACAAGTTTTGACAAAAGGTCTTAGACTGCTTTCCAGCCCCCTGGCATAAGATTTTTCAGAGAGGCTGGTCAGTGTGATTCAGTCCTCCTTTTTAAAATTGTAAAACTAACACCCCAGTCTGTCATTAAGCAAGTACTGTTACCAGTTTCTACGACACTGAAAAAGGTGGGTCAGCCAAGCCAGCCAAGCAATGTGAAGAGCCTTCAGCACCTTAGGGCAAATTTAAATGAGCTCCTTGCCACAGAGAAACCTCTGCTTCTGCTGTTGAGTTTACTCGGTGGTGATACCATGATGTCAACAAATGTACATGGCGGGATGAGGTGGCACATAGTTATCATTACACAACACAAGCACATGGCAACCAACGCCGAAACGTCAGCAAACGCACATGCAGGCATGGATGGTTAGAATTAGGGGAAGGTGGCACATAGTGAGGGGTAAAAAAACCCATCAAAACCATACAGGAAGCAAACACTGGACTCCTGCATGAAAGTCCAGGGTGGGTTTGTTGGACCTGCCTGCCCAATAGGAGTCATTGCAGCAAAGTGATGCAGTCCTGCTGCATTTCATGTGGACCCAACAGATTCTGTCCGGCTGTATTCTCAATTGACGTTGCCTGTGTACTTATGATGTTGACAAGGAAGGTGTAGTTCAGCCTACCGCTGGCGTATAACCACAAAGTGAATGGCTCTGTCCAGCCACATTCTCATCTGACGCCGTCCAGCGGCATTTCATGCACACACAGAAGTTGCCTTTTTTTATTCTGATCTTATCTTAAAAAGACCTGTCAAGGATCCAGTATTTTAAAAATTATGAGCTCAGAACGAGAACGGGCTGGTCCATCAGACTCCCCTGCCGTTTGATCCAATTCATCACCTGGTGGTGATCAAGTTCCTCCTGCTTTTCTCCTTATCTGATTGCGCCCACTGAGAATTTCTTCCTAGAGCCCAAAAGACTTAACATTCATGACAGGGAGGAATAAATCGGTTGTACATCAGAGAGGCTTTCTAGTACTTGGTAGCTTCTTGCCACCTCTCTTGGAAGATGGAGACTCCACAAGAAGATGAACTCTGCTTTCCACAACTCCCCAACAATTCCTGCAGAAAACCCACGCCGTCTAAGTCTGATGTCATGTTATCTTACATTCTGCTGTACTTCATCTCTCTGCTCACTGCAGCTCTCAACCTGCTTGTCATCATCTCGATCTCTCACTTCAGGCAGAGTTAAACTCTCAACATTTATTTTCTTTATGAAAATTTGCAATAATTATTTTAATGTGAATGTTCCAGTTGATTATAATTCTGTGTTTTAAAAATCCATACTAAAACAACTGTCAATTCATATATAATGTTGTGACAAAATAAGTAAATCAGGCACTAATGAAGATATTCATGCATTACTGCTGTGATCGTCACACTGTGATTATGATAATCTTGTAAGTGATGATATTCTTCCTCTCCAGGCAGCTCCACAGCCCCACAAACTTCCTCATCCTCTCCCTGGCTGTGTCAGACTTCCTTGTGGGCCTCCTGCTGATGCCGATTGGCATATTTTTAGCCGAGGCTTGCTGGCTCCTGGGTGATCTCATGTGTGCTCTGTACTATATTGTAGATTTTATCATCATCTCGTCTTCTGTGGGAAATATGGTGCTCATATCAATTGATCGTTATTTGGCAATATGTGACCCTCTACATTACACCACCAGAATCACTCTGGACAGAACAAAAATCTGTGTTTGTCTGTGTTGGATCTGCTCCGTTCTCTATAATTGTTTTATCATAAAGTACTCTATGCGACGACCTGACTCTCAGAATTCCTGCTACGGAGAGTGTGTAGTAATCCTTAACCACATCACAGGAGCTGTTGACCTTGTTTTTACCTTTGTTGGCCCAATAACTGTCATCATAGTTCTGTATATGAGAGTATTTGTGGTGGCTGTGTCTCAGGCTCGTGCCATGCGCTCTCATATTGCAGCCATCACACCTCAGGGTTCAGTGAGTGTAACTGCTAAGAAATCTGAGATGAAAGCAGCCACGACTCTTGGAATTGTTGTTGTTGTGTTTCTATTATGCTTCTGTCCACATTTTACTCCATCCCTTATAGGTGAGGATATCGAAGAAAGCAGTTCATCCTCATCCTTTGTCATGTGGCTGCTGTATTTCAACTCCTGTCTTAACCCTCTGATCTATGCCTCTTTTTACCCCTGGTTTAGAAAATCTATCAAACTCATTGTAACAATTAAGATACTGCAGCCTGACTCATGTGATACTAAAATACTGTAGACAAACTGGTGAGTAAAATG